>NW_028275952.1:0-39382 GCF_052056855.1 Sturnus vulgaris
TATTTTCCGGGGATTCCGGGGGGATTTTCTCGGGAATTCCGGGGGGATTTTCTCGGGGATTCCGGGGGGATTTTCTGGGGGATTCCGGGGGGATTTTCTCGGGGATTCTGGGCATATTTTCTCGCGGATTCCGGGGGGATTTTCTCAGGGATTCCGGGGAGATTTTATCGGGGATTCCGGGGGGATTTTTCCCGGGAAATCCGGGGGGATTTTTCCCCGCGATTCCAGGGGGATTTTCCAGGGGATTCCGGGCATATTTTCTCGGGGATTCCTGGGGGATTTTCCAAGGGATTCCATGGGGATTATCCAGGGGCTTCCAGGGGGATTTTATCGGGGATACCTGGGGGATTTTCCAGGGGATTCCTGGGGATTTTCCCGGGGATTCCGGGGGGATTTTCACTGGGATTCCGGGGCGATTTTTTCAGGGAATTCCGGGGGATTTTCTCGGGAATTCCGGGAGGATTTTCAGGAGTATTCCGGGGGGATTTTCCCGAGTATTCCGGGGGGATTTTTTCGGGGAGTCCGGGGGGATTTTCCCGGGGATTCCGAGGGGATATTCCCGGGGAATTCCGGGGGGATTTTCTCCGGGATTCCGGGGGGATTTTCCAGGGGTTTCAGCGAGGAATTTCCCGGGGAATTCCCGGTGGATTTTCCAGGGGATTCCGGGTGGATTTTCTCGGGGATTCCGGGGGGATTTTCCCGAGTATTCCGGGGGGAATTTTTCGGGGAGTCCGGAGGGATTTTCCCGGGGTATCCGGGGTGATTTTACGAGGAATTCCGGGGGGATTTTCCCGACTGTTCCGGGGGGATTTCCTCGGGGATTACGGGATGATTTTCTCGGGCAATTCCGGGGGATGTTCTCGGGTATTCCGGGGCCATTATCTCGGTGATTCCGGGGAGATTTTCCCGGGGATTCCGAGATTATTTTCCCGGGGAATTCATGGGGATTTTCCCGGGGATTCCGGGGGGATATTCGCGGGGATTCCGGGGGATTCTCTCGGAGATTCCGGGGGGATTTTCATGGGGATTCCGGGGTATTTTCTCCTGGATTCCGGGGAATTTTCCGTGGATTCCTGGGGGATTTTGCCGAGTATTTCGGGAGAATTTTCTCGGGGATTCCGGGGTGATTTTCCCGGGAAATTCCGGGGGATTTTCTCGGGGATTCCCGGGGGATTTTCCCGAGTATTCCGGGGGATTTTTTCGGGGAGTCCGGAGGGATTTTCCCGGGGATTCCAGGGGGATTTTACGAGGAATTCCGGGGGATTTTCTCGGGGATTCCGGGGTGATTTTCCCGGGAAATTCCGGGGGATTTTCTCGGGGATTCCGGGGGATTTTCCCGAGTATTCCGGGGGGATTTTTTCGGGGAGTCCGGAGGGATTTTCCCGGGGATTCCAGGGGGATTTTACGAGGAATTCCGGGGGATTATCCCGGGGATTCCGGGGGGATTTTCTCGGCGATACCGGGGGGATATTCTCGGGGATTCCGGGAGGATTTTCAGGAGTATTCCGGGGGGATTTTCCCGAGTATTCCGGGGGGATTTTTTCGGGGATTCCGGGGGATTTTCTCGGGGATTCCGGAGGGATTTTCCCAGGGAATTCCTGGAAGAATTTCTCGGGTTTTCCGGGGCGATTTTCCCGGGGAATCCGGGGGGATTTTCTCGGGGATTCCGGGGGGATTTGCCGAGTATTCCGGGGGGATTTTCACGTGGATTCCGGGAGGATTTTCCCGGGGAATTCCGAGGGATTTTCAGGGGAATCCGGGGGATTTTCTCGGGGATTCCGGGGGGATATTCTCGGGGATTCAGGGGGGATTTTCCAGGGGATTCCGGGGGGATTTTCTCGGGGATTCCGGGGAGATTTTCTCGCGTATTCCCGGGGCATTTTCCTGGAGATTCCAGGGGGATTTTATCGGGGAATTCCCGGGGGGATTATCCAGGGGATTCCGGGGGGATTTCCCCGGGGATTCCGGGGGGATTTTCCCGAGTATTCCGGGAGGATTTTGTCGGGGATTTCCGGGGGATTTTCTCGTGGATTCCGGGACGATTTTCCCGAGGAATTCCGGGGGGATTTTCTCGGGGATTCCGAGGGGATTTTCTCGGGGATTCCCGGGGGATTTTCCCGGGGAATTCCGGGGGGATTTTCTCGGGGATTCCGGGACGATTTTCCCGAGGAATTCCGGGGGGATTTTCCGGGGATTCCGGGGGAATTTTCCAGGGGATTCGGGGCCGATTTTCGCGGGGATTCTGGGGGGATTTTCCCTGGGATTGCGGGGGGATTTTCCCTGGTAATTCCAGGGGATTTTCCCGGGGATCTCGGGGTGAGTATCCCGGGGATTCGGGGGGCATTTTCCGGTGATTCCGGGGGGATTTTGTCGTGGATTCCGGGACGATTTTCCCGAGGAATTCCGGGGGGATTTTCCCGGGGATTCCGGGCGGATTTTCTCGTGGATTCCGGGAGGATTTTCCCGGGGAATTCCGAGGGATTTTCAGGGGAATCCGGGGGGATTTTCTCGGGGATTCCGGGGGGATTTTCTCGGGGATTCAGGGGGGATTTTCCAGGGGATTCCGGGGGGATTTTCTCGGGGATTCCGGGGAGATTTTCTCGCGTATTCCCGGGGCATTTTCCTGGAGATTCCAGGGGGATTTTATCGGGGAATTCCCGGGGGATTATCCAGGGGATTCCGGGGGGTTTTTCCAGGGGATTCCGGAGGGATTTTCCCGAGTATTCTGGGGGGAATTTTTCGGGGGATTCCGGAGGGATTTTCCCGGGGTATCCAGGGTGATTTTACGAGGAATTCCGGGGGGATTTTCCCGAGTGTTCCGGGGGGATTTCCTCGGGGATTACGGGATGATTTTCTCGGGCAATTCCGGGGGATGTTCTCGGGTATTCCGGGGCCATTATCTCGGTGATTCCGGGGAGATTTTCTCGGGGATTCCGAGATTATTTTCCCTGGGAATTCATGGGGATATTCGCGGGGATTCCGGGGGGATATTCGCGGGGATTCCGGGGGATTTTCTCGGAGATTCCGGGGGGATTTTTTCGGGGATTCCGGGGGATTTTCCCAGGGAATTCCTGGAAGAATTTCTCGGGTTTTCCGGGGCGATTTTCCCGGGGAATCCGGGGGGATTTTCTCGGGGATTCCGGGGGGATTTTGCCGAGTATTCCGGGGGGATTTTCACGTGGATTCCGGGGGGATTTTCTCGAGGATTTCGGGAGGATTTTCCCGGAGATACCGGGTGGATTTTCTCGGGGATTCCGGGAGGATTTTCCCGAGTATTCCGGGGGGATATTCTCGGGGATTCCGGGGGGATTTTCCCGAGTATTTCGGGGGGGTTTTCTCGGGGATTCCGTGGGGATTTCCCCGGGGATTCCGGGGGGATTTTCCCGAGTATTCCGGGAGGATTTTGTCGGGGATTTCCGGGGGATTTTCTCGTGGATTCCGGGACGATTTTCCCGAGGAATTCCGGGGGGATTTTCTCGGGGATTCCGGAGGGATTTTCTCGGGGATTCCCGGGGGATTTTCCCGGGGAATTCCGGGGGGATTTTCTCGGGGATTCCGGGGGGATTATCCAGGGGATTCCGGGGGATATTGCAGAGTATTCCGGGGGGATTTTCCGGGGAATCTGGGGGGATTTTCTCGGGGATTCCGGGGGATTTTCCCGGGGATTCCCGGGGATTTTCTCTCGGATTTTTTTCCCCAATTTTTCAAGCATTTTTTCCCGCAATTTTCGTGGATTTTTCCCAAATTTTCCCCATTTCTCACTGATTTTTTTCCCCATTTCTCAATGATTTTTGCCCCAATTTATCAAAGATTTTTTTCCCCATTTCTCACTGATGTTTTTCCCCATTTTCCCCCCATTTCTCACTGATTTTTATCCCCCATTTTTCAATGATTTTTCCCCATTTCTCTCTGATTTTTTCCCCATTTCACCATGATGTTTTCCCCATTTCTCACTGATTTTTCCGTTGATTTTTCATGGATTTTTCCACCCATTTTTCGTGGATTTTTTCCCCTTTTTTCCCCATTTCTCACTGATTTTTTCCCCCATTTATCACTCCTTTTTCCCCATTTTTCCCCATTTCTCACTGATTTTTTCCGCCATTTTTCATGGATGTTTCCCCCAATTTTCATGGATATTTCCTGATTTTCCCCCCCATTTCTCACTGATATTTGCCCCCATTTCTCTCTGAATTATTCCCCCTATGCATTTTCCGGCCCATTAATCACTGATTTTTTCCCCATTTCTCACCGACTTTTCCCCCCATTTCTCACTGATTTTTATCCCCCACTTCTGACTGATTTTTCCCAATTTTTCGTTGATCTTTTTCCCCATTCCTCACCGATTTTTCCCCCATTTCTCTCTGATTTTTCCATCATTTTTCATGGTTTTTCCCCCCCATTTCTCACAGATTTTATTAATGTTTGTATTTCTATTTCTAATTATGTTTATATTTATATTTATTATTATTGTTTTGCATGTTTATGTTTATGTTTATGTTTATGTTTATATCTATGCAGGTTAACGTTTGTGCATGTTTATGTCTATGTTTATATTTATGCATATTTATTTTTATGCCGGCGAACGCGGGCAGGCGTTTTATGTAAACGCCTATCCGCCGGGGTCCTAGAGAGGCCGCCATCTTGAGCGTGTCGGGACTCTCAAAATGGCGGCTCGGGCGGCACCCCGGCTGACCTGCCAAAAATGGCGGCAGAAAGGGCGGGAAAAAATCAGGACCCCGGTGTGTAGGCATAAGATGCCTGATTACATCGCCGACGCCGATCCCGCTCGCCGCCAATTTTCCCTGTTGTTTCAGAGCGTGCCGACAACGGCCGCGCGGTCCGCGGTGCCGCGGGCGTGAGGGCGCGGCGGGCGCGGGCAGGCGTTTTATGTAGACGCCTATCCGCCGGGGGTCCTAGAGAGGCCGCCATCTTGAGTGTGTCCGCACTCTCAAAATGGCGGCTCGGGCGGCACCCCGCCTGACCTTCCCAAAATGGCGGCAGAAAGGGCGGGAAAAAATCAGGACCCCCGGTGTGTAGGCATAAGATGCCTGATTACATCGCCGACGCCCATCTGCTCGCCGCCAATTTTCCCGGATGTTTCAGAGCGTGCCGACAACGGCCGCGCGGTTCGCGGTGCCGCGGGAGTGAGGGCGCCGGCGGGTGCGGGCAGGCGTTTTATGTAGACGCCTATCCGCCGGGGTCCTAGAGAGGCCGCCATCTTGAGCGTGTCGGGACTCTCAAAATGGCGGCTCGGGCGGCACCCCGCCTGACCTTCCCAAAATGGCGGCAGAAAGGGCGGGAAAAAATCAGGACCCCGGTGTGTAGGCATAAGATGCCTGGTTACATCGCCGACGCCGATCCGCTCGCCGACAATTTTCCCCGGACGTGTCAGAGCGTGCCGACAACGGCCGCGCGGTCCGCGGTGCCGCGGGCGTGAGGGCGCCGGCGGGCGCGAGCAGGCGTTTTATGTAGACGCCTATCCGCCGGGGTCCTAGAGAGGCCGCCATCTTGAGCGCTGCCGCAGGGCTGGGTCCCGGCCCGCGGGCCCTTCCGCCATCCTGAGAGGGGCACGGTGCAGTACCCGCCTGTGTCCACACGGCGGCAGCACTGCCGCCCAACTCAGCCCGGCACTGCCGCCCTGTCAGGGACAGCCAGAGAAGGGAGAGAGTTCCAAGCACCAGAGTCCCCACCCGTCATAAAATCCTCTCAATGAACGCCCCAAAAAAACCCCGACCCAAACTAAAAATGCCCTGCCTCTGACCAAATGAAAAAAAAAACCCTTTTATATATAGAAATCATCTATTTTTTAATATTTAATTTCTAGTCATAATCTAGACATATTTCATATATTCAATTTAATTGCTATTCTATTTATCATATATACAATATTATTTTATTATTCATTATATACATAGATTTATATTACTAATGTTATTTCTATTTTATCTATATCCATCTATATTTGGAGGTTCATTGTTTTTAATATTATTTCTTTAAAAGCTCTGCCTCTAACCAAATAGAAACAAAAAACTCGATTATTTTAAATTCTATTTGAATATATTTTTTTATTTAGTTTTCATATTTATATCTGTAGATTTATATGTCTATATTGTGTATTCTATATTTATATACTATTTAACGTATTTTTTACTTGTATATTAATATACTATATGCTATTTACATTCTATTATAACATACTATTTAATATAACATATTAAAATCGATAAATTATTTATATTACATACTACATACATATATTTTATATTTATATTTATTTCTATAGATTTATACTTACATATATATATGCATATATAGTTATAATAATTTTATGTCAGTATCTATTTTTGCATATTTGTATATTTTTGCCTATATGATTTATATTATTTATTAAAAACCCTCCTCTAACCAAATAAAAAACAATAAAACATTCCTTTTAAAGTCTAAGTATTTATATATTTCTATTTTCATAACAAAATATAATGTAATGTAATATATTTATATATTGGTTTCTTATATTTGCTTATATATTTTTATTCTTTATCTTTTCTATTTACAGTATCTATTAAAAAACCCTACCTCTATCCAAACACAAACCAATAAAACATTCCTTTTAGACTATATTTAGCTATTTTTTAAGGTTCTGTTTTTCATGCATTCTACACCCACCCCTCCCTCTCAATGTTCTGGCACCCACCATGACCCCCCCCCATGCCCGACTCACCTGCTCCTCCAGCGCAGCCCGGCTCCCTCTCCCAGGGACCTTGGGGTGCCCCAAACCACGTCGGAGCCCCCCTCAGCCTTTTTTCCTCACCCCAAAGAAGGCACAGAACGACTCCAACTGCCCTGGACAGCAGCAGGGCACTTGACTGCAACCCCTCCCATGTGTCCATCCCACAGAAAGTGACTCTGCTGACACCAGAAAAGGGAGGGCAACCCCCACAAGGGCTGAAGTTCCTCCCCAGCCCTGCAGACACAGGGGACAAGGGGCAGAAAGGAGGAGGGGCAGCAGAGAGGACAAGGGAAGAAAATCAACATCAAGGTGCACGATGAAATGGAACCCCCCCCTAAAAAAAAAAAAAAGAAGAAGAAAAATGAAAACGAAAAATAACCAAAAAACTAGAAACCCCTGGCATTGCTGGATGGGCAGCACAAGAGGGAGGGATTAAAAATGAACAGGGACAGTGTCCTGGTTTTGGGCAAATTTGGCGGGAAAACCTCCAGAAGGAGCCCCCAGACAGCAAACCCCACGACTCCTCCCCCCCCACCCCACCGGGTTCGGGAAGAATTTCCTCGGAGAAGAGTGGGAGAAAAAAACCTCTTTATTTAACAAGCAAGACACTCCCCAGCACAGGGAAAAAAGACAACACCAGCTGACAAAAAACTCTTTCACCGTTCTGAAGGGATGACGAGTTCAGTCTCTCTGGCGAGTGGTCGCCCAGTTATCAGTCTCTGGCGCTTGGGAATGGCTGCTGCAGGTGACAGAGTGTAGACTCCCGGTGTTTCTTGGGGTTTCCCAGGTCCCCGTCCGGAACAGGTTCAGATGGTATCCAGGAGAGGGAGGGGACGGGGTGGAAGAGAAAACAGTCCAGGGAAAAAGTTGGACTGCCTAGCTGAACTAACTAATAAGAAAAAAGCAAGGGCAAAGCGAAGGAAAGAAAAAGAGGCAGAAGCGAGCAAGCAGGCAAGCAAGCAGGCAAGCAAGCAAGCAAGCAAACCGAGCTAAAACCTCTCCTAAACATAGACCATGGGGGAGGTGAGCCGGCTGATAACAAGACAAAACAAAGCTTCACTCTCAGAGTCAGTCCTGGAAGCACAGGACATAATACCAAACATAATCAGGACACATGATTGGAGATAGAAACACCATAACATCACCCTAGGACAGACAGTGACCGGGACACAAGGATCCCACGGGAAACAACGGCACAGGGAGCACCACAGAGGCACAGAGAAGGACGGAGAAAAGACAGAGAGTGCCAAACACACAGCAAGGACTGAGGGGTACCATGACAAAGAGGGAACCCAGGAGCCAGAGAGGAAGCGAGCACAGCCCGTGCGGGGCGGGCAAAGACGGGCAAGGAGCAGCACACGCACGGAGACAGAGAGGCACGGCCAGCAGGACAGAGGCTCACCAGGAGAGGGGCACAGGAAGGGAGGAGCACCGGGCAGCGCTCCTTTAGGACAAGAATATTCACACACACAAGCAATTCCCTCATTTGCACCTCATTCTTATTTCACCCCCCCCCCCCCCCCCCCCCCCAATAAAAAATTCAGCTCATAGCACAGGCAGCTCTGGCTTTTCCCTGCACAGTATTTCTACCAAGGCCCTGGGCACAGCACGCGGTCGCGAGTCACCTGAATCAATCCTGATTTAACATTTCAAAGCTTCTCCTTCTGGCACTGCACCTTCTCAGACCCGGGCTGCCATGTTCCACTCCCCTCATGGCCACATTCAAGAACAACTGTTGCCATTCTGCAGAGAATTCCCAATATGACTCACGTATTATCAGTGGGCAGAAAACTCTTTGGGCTTCAGTTCCACCTCTCACCTGTTCCACGTGGAGGGAGGACAGGCATTAGTCACACATCACAGCAGCAGTGATGGATCAAGGCTTTTTTTTTTTTTTTTTTTTTTTGATTGAATAAAAGGGTAAGAAAAAACAAACCAGGTCTCATACAAATGTCTTGAAACACCATTAAAGCTTTTTAAACCCAAGGAGACCATCGTGATTCCTGACTTCAGTCTTCTATCCATACTGGTTTTGGCATCATGAAATCAATCAGAGTCTTTTAAGAAATACTAAATCATCATGACTAAACCCCGGGCTCCTGGTCATTTGCACTTACAGCCCCTTGTAGGAAGCTCTCCAGCCTTTTTTTCCCATCCTACGTTGGACAGAGGATGGCTGTGAACCGCACGCCTCCACACAAACAGTCCTGCCGGTTCCTCAAAAAGTTTAAAATGCCTGTGATAAAAATGATAGAAAGTAATACTGCCTCTCACACTGTGCAAGAAATGGGAAGTTGGACTTTCAATGTCCCACTGAGAGATGCCGAATAAAAGCTTCCCCATGAGCTCGCACAGAGTAGTAACATTTCTTGGACGAAACTAAACTAAGATTTTTTTTTTGACCAAACAAGATAGGTCTGTATGAGAACAGCTCAGGAGGCTTTCAGGGCTCGCAGTGATGCTGGCAGAGCACAGAACGTTAAAGATGAAGTCTTAACTCCCTGAATTAATGCCCTGTGGTAGCCAAATCTTTTTGCAAAGACACATAAGACTTGCTTCTCCTTGTTTCCGAGTTCCCAAGCCGTCCTGTAATTCCTCACCTGCACTAGTGCAGACCAATCTGCCGTGGGCAAGGAACAGATCCGGCTCCTGAGCTCCAAGCCACGTGTCCCCGATGGAAACCCAAGTCAGGAATACAAAAACACCTGTGGAAGAAAGACGAGAGAAAAATCAGAAGACACAGATATTCTTCTATTCCCACACAGAAATACCGAGCCAAGCTGTTTACCTCTGGGACTCTGTTTTAAAACAGCTCCCCAGCTCTGTTCCTAGATGGAAAACGTGGAGTGGCTTTGCCCGTGCAAAGCCAATGAGCCTCCTCACAAGAAGGAACAAACCAGTTTCCTGCTAAATCAGACACCTGGAAATCTCACCTGTCACATGCTGTCATGGACCAGCAAGAGGGATCAGCATCCAGGCCCACGTGGACTTGTTCATTCCTGGCTTCTAATGCAGCAGGGACAACAGCACTGAAGGGAAATGATCACGTCTTCATTTAAAGAGAACCCAACTTCTTCATCAAAGCCATCACTGTCCTCGAGCAGGACATCCACCATATCCAGGACATCTAATCAGTGAAGAAAAACATCAAAGCAAGAATCCAGACTAACAGGAAAAACAACAGACGTAGAATGCAACACTCCAGGAATACAAGGCATCTTTTTAATTCTTTTTAATTTAAAAAAAAATAAAAAATAAAAAAAAGGATGAAAGCCACATTTGTCACGCAATACAACTTTAAGTGCAACCCCTAAATTACAGCTGAACCTTCACTCTGCCTTTCAATGCTGCTGTCCAGCACGGAGCAGCTGTGGCTGCTCCTGGATCCCTGGATGTGTCCAAAGCCAGGCTGGACACTGGGGCTTGGAGCAGCCCGGGCTACTGAAAGGTGTCCCTGTTCATGGCAGGGCTGGAACTGGATGAGATTTAAGGAGCCTTGCCGGCCAAACCACTCTGGGATTCCATGACTCTGTCAACAGTCCCAGGCAGAAGGGCTAGATTTCCATTTGAGTTCAAAAACGCTGCTGCAAGAGCATGAAGAGAGACTTCAAATACCGTTCAAGTGGCACAGCCACGGCAGAAATTACTTTCAGAGGTAAAGCGGCAACTTGGCAATTCCACTTCGACTTCTGATACCAAGAACACGTGGAGAGCTGAATCCTGGAGGGCCCTTACTTAACAGGATTGCCAGAGTTATCCATCCCCAGTTTGCTGATTAGGGCTAGAAAGTGTATCCCCAAGTCATGGAGTTGGGATGTTGACAGGTTACCACATACCATCAATGTGAGAGACGGGGATGCTGATGTTATCAGAGTCCTGTTTAAACAGAGCCACCTGGAGCGTGCTGGCTGCCTGAACCAGGTCTGCTGCCTTGTCAGTGTAGGGACAGGGGTTGGTCACCAGCTTCAGCAGGATCTGTCAGCAAAGGTGGGGAGAAAGGTAAGTGCACCTGCTGGCTGGCAAGTGCAGGGGAACCACACGGTACTGAGAACGACCACGTGCTGAAAGCTGGGCAGCTTTTATGAGGACAACTTCCATAGCACTTCTGCAGGATTCTGTCTACAGTTCCTGCTCTACAGGCCACACTGATGGAAAAACAAAAACCCACCACAACTTGGCACCTAGACTGCGACCACACACCGAGTACCTGGGCAGACCACAGTGGAGGCAAAGCACTGGGCATTCAACATCCTGAAGAGTAAACAGCAAGTGTCACCTTTCCTTGTCAAGGACCACCATCTACTGAGCTCTGATAATGTCGGCACCTAAAGAGGAGATCAAAGCTACCCACACCTACACCACTCTACCCTTACACCGACAATGCTGTAATAACAGCTGATCTCTTTGGATTTCATTTTCCTACAAATCATTTGGCTGCCCTCCCACTGAACACAAGAAGGATGCCACCTCCGTATAAAGAATCCCAAACAAGGCTTTTCTCAGAATTCATTCGCTGGTCTTTGACAGGTTTCTCAACAATAGCAACAAGACCTCCAGTTTCCACTAACACTATTCTTTGCATTTTTTTATCCAGCTGATTTGAACACCGTTACCTTTTCCAAAAACTGAATCACTGCTTCCTTCTGGTCTTCTTTTGTATTATCCAAGTGCTCCAGCCAAATTGAAAGCTCCTTCCACGTGTACTCAAACGCTCCACTGTCACGTAAAACCTGTCCAGGAAACAAAGGAGGAGGTGTGTAAATAAACCTCAAAACACCTAAAATACAAAACCCCGAGGGATGCAGATCTTTTTCTATAGTTACCTTCATGCTTCCTTCTTTTAGGAACGAAAAGAAGAGCAGGTTGATGAGGAGTCGTATCTGCCGCTCTCCTCACCCTCAGTTCAAGAGGCTCACTAGGGGGACTTCAGCTGCATAGTGGACAATAAAAATCCTACTTCTGTAATTTTTGGAAAGCAGGTTATACTGCTTTCAGAGGGCGGTACAGCTTTCTATCATCACAGGCAGTTAAAAAAAAAAGAAAAAAGCACCTTCAAAATAGCCTGTAGGGGAGTTTTAGAAAACTACCGATGAAACAGAGGAAAATCATTGCTAAATTAAACCTGAATCAGGCTACTTGTACTTAAAGCAATCAGGCAGAGGGATGAACAGTCACATAAATGAGCAGTGGGCTGTGACCACAGCAAGGTCCAGAGAGAAGTGCAAGTTGCTGGGGGTGGTGAGGAAGACAGCAAGTCACACACCCTAGAGACAGGCTTTGACGTGCCTAGAAACTTCCCCCCGCTTTCCTGCTCTCCAAATTCAGGCCCTGACTGCGAGCACCCAAACTCGGTGACCCCGAGCTCCAGCTCTACAAGCAAGAAAGGAGGAGGGAGAAGAGGAAGGAATCCGAGTGACACCAGGGTTCAGCTCCCTCCCCCTAAGGCCCAGCAAGAGAGGAAACCTTGCCCAGCTTCCCGACCCTGGCACCTACGTTGGACGACTGCAATTACACAGGATGAATCTGTGCCTTTGCTCCTCTCCACACATCAAATACAAGGAAGCCATCACAACTCATTTGTTCTACAGTTACTCCGTGTACAACACCAGCAGCTCTAAAAATAACTGCTGCTCACATCAGTCTGACAGGGGAATTCATTTAAAGCAAGAAAACATGAAGGAAAAAGGATTCATTATAATATAAGCGACTATTTTTGGCAGGGTCTGGAAACAGAAATGCACCTGCAGCTCTCACAAAACCGGGCAGGAACAGAATGTGAAATCCAAAAACGAGCCTTCAGTTACATGGCACTGTGCAGAAAAGTAAGTCCTTACCATCTATTCTTAGCAGCCTTTCTGCTGACGGAACTGCCCCAACTTCCCTGTTCCTGCTTTCCCTTCAGAGAAAATGCAAAGGACTGAAGTGGAAAGTGGACACAGGAACAAGTCAAGCAGTCCATGTTCCCACCTGGCAAAAGAATCCAAAACCATCAGAAAAACGGCACATTTTGAGCAGCTTTCGGTTGAGACATTCATTGCTGGGAGACCAAGTGAACCTGCCTTTAATCCCTTGCAAGGATCAAGGGCAACTAAACCCGAATTCAGTCACTGTAACTGGATTTTTTCTTGGCAGGACAGTCTGGTTGCATTTATTCCTTATTCCTAGGGGTAAATCTCTACCCCTCCTTAGGTAACTAAAGGATGTCCTCTTTGAATAAGGTGCTAAAAACAGCAGCCTCTGGTGTCTGGTGGACTTCGAGCTGGCCAGCTTTTTCTCAAAAGTCAAATAACTAATTTAAATATGCAGAGGGGGATGCTAATTTTCAAGACAAAAAGTACTCCTTGCATCAAAGCTGGGATCAGACAATAACAGAGAGGACTACTCTGCAGGGCCAGAGGAAACCGGAGAAGACTTATGAAAGGCTAGAGTGCTGAAGTACAGATTAAAGAAACGCTGATAAAAAGTAAAAATCCAAAGCAATATCTTCTTGATCAATGTCAAGACCTTTGCAGGCACCAACTGCACTGATTTATTACAGTATCAGAATTCATTCAGCCTCGGGGGGGTGCGTAAACACGACAGACATTTTCTTTGCTCTTTCATCAACTGCTGCAGTGAAGTCCGTTCACAGCATTGATTTCTGTCAAATATTTCGTTACTAGCCGGTTATCTGACAGCAAATTTCAACAAGAGGCACAGGAAAGGAGACTGGTGACCACACAATCCTGCAGCAAAGGTAACTGCTTCAAGAAAAAATCGTACAATCCTGAAATTTCAGGCCAGTGGGATAGAGTGAATATCCTGATATTTCAATTCCAAAGCTTACCTTAATGGTCTCGGGCTCCGGGGCTTGGAGGGGGGGTCGGTTCGGAAGGGCCGCCTCCGGAGGAGGGGATCCCGGGGGGAGTCAGGGGCCCGGGGAGGGGGGCGAGGCGGAGGGAGAGGAAAAAGAGGAAGATGAGGAGGAGGAAGAAGGGGGAGAGGGTTTGAGAGGAGGGGAAGCCCAAATCCGTGCTGTGTGCGGAGCTCCGACAGCACGCTGCAGCCCGCAGCTCAGTGTGAGCACGGGGCAGAGGAGGCGATTTCTGGGCATTCAATCACCCTGAGGCGGGCCCGGCACCGCCCCTGCAGCACCGTCCCCAGCACAGCTCGGTACCGCTCCGGGATCACCCGGCCCCGCCCCCGGTGCCGCCCGGGACCACTGGGGACCGCCCCTAAAGCACCGCCCCGGCCCCGCCCGGTCCCGTCCCCGGGACCTCCGTGCCCCGCCTCGCCAAGCCCCGGCTCCGCCCCGAGCCTGCCCGGGCTGCGCCGGGACCATCGCTGGCGGCCCCGCCCCTCTCCCCCGGGCCGAAGCGGGCTGAAGGAGATGTCCGCACGATTGGAAACGCCGCCGAAAATCGCACCCGTGGGATCGGTGTCGGCGTCGTGCGCAGGCATCCCACTAGAGCGAGCGGGCTCCTTGCTGTGCCACCCTCCTTTTGCAGCCAGAGTTAGAAGGTCGGGGAGCGACACCCGAGCCGCCATCTTGGGAGAGGCAGGCGCGCAGTACCGCGCTCTGCCCACAGGGTGGCGCTTGGGAGACAGGCAAGGGATGGAATCAAGGAGTGTCCCAATCCTTGAGGAAATCCCCCTGAATGAACGCCCCAAAAAACCGCGACCAGAACTGAGAAACCTCCTGCCTCTGTATGAGTGCAAAGGGTGTGCAAGGAGTGTGCAAATAGTGTGCATTAGCAATCGATCGGCAGGCATTGGCAATCGATCGCCGATATAATCGATCGGCAGGCATTGGCAATCGTTCGCCGATCTAATCGATCGGCAGGCGCGATCAATCGATCGCCGATCTAATCGATCGGCAGGCATTAGCAATCGATCGCCGATCTAATCGATCGGCAGGCATTGGCAATCGATCGCCGATCTAATCGATCGGCAGGCGCGATCAATCGATCGCCGATCTAATCGATCGGCAGGCGCGATCAATCGATCGCCGATCTAATCGATCGGCAGGCGCGATCAATCGATCGGCAGGCATTAGCAATCGATCGCCGATCTAATCGATCGGCAGGCATTAGCAATCGATCGCCGATCTAATCGATCGGCAGGCGCGATCAATCGATCGCCGATCTAATCGATCGGTACTCGCGATCAATCGATCGCCGATGTAATCCATAGGCATGCATTAGTTATCGATCACCGATCTGATTTTTCCCGCCATTTTTCATTGATTTTTTTCCCCATTTCTCACTGATATTTACGGCCCATTTTTCATGCATTTTTCCCCCATTTCTCACTGATTTTTTTCCCCCGCAATTTTCGTGGATTTTTTCCCAATTTTTCCCCATTTCTCACTAAATTTTTTCCCCCAATTTCTCAATGATTTTTTTTCCCCAATTTATCAAAGATTTTTTCCACATTTCTCACCGATTTTTTCCCCATTTCTGACTGATTTTTTCGACCCATTTCTGACTGATTTTTCCCCATTTCTCTCTGATTTTTTTCCCCATTTCTCACTGATTTTTTCCACCCATTTCTCATGGATTTTTTCCCCATTTTTCCCCCATTACTCACTGATTTTTTCCCCCCATTTCTCACTGAATATTCCCCCATTTTTCATCGACTATTCCCCCATTTACCACTGATTTTTCCCCCATTTCTCGCTGATTTTGTCCTCAATTTTCGCCGATTTCTCATTGATTTTTTTCCGTTTCTCACTGATTATTTCCCTCATTTTTCATGGATTTTTTCCCCATTTTTCCCCATTTCTCACTGATTTTTTCCCCCATTTTTCATGGATGTTTCCCCCAATTTTCATGGATATTTCCTGATTTTCCCCCCCATTTCTCACTGATATTTGCCCCCATTTCTCTCTGAATTTTCCCCCCATTTTTCATGCATTTTCCCACCCATTAATCACTGATTTTTTCCCCAATTCTCACCGACTTTTCCCCCCATTTCTCACTGATTTTACCCCATTTCTCACTGATTTTTTTAATGTTTGTATTTCTATTTCTATTTATGTTTATATTTATATTTATTGTTATTGTCTTGCATGTTTATGTTTATATGTTTATGTTTACGTTTGTGCATGTTTGTGTCTATGTTTATATTTATGCATATCAAGGTATCCTTTAAAAACAACGCCCCACCAAAAACAAAAACAACACAAAACGCCATTCAAGAACTCCCTTATCAACACCTGAATGAAAAAACATGGCATTAGATAAATAGACCATAGCCCTTATCATACACCATCTACAAACAAAATAAAGCTATACCATACATCCTCGAAAACCACCTTCAAAGCACGACATTAGAAAAAAAAACTTTCCAGAATTAAAAGCTGTATCTAACAAAAGCCGTCTGATAAAATTAACAACCAAGCCCCCACCATCAGAGCTGCCCCTACTAAACTCCCCATCGTACATATGAAAAATCAGTTTTAAAAACCTACTTCAATTCATTCTGCCTCAAATACAAAGCCATCCAGAAAGTTACCTTCACTCAAAAACAAAAGCGCACGTAGTAAATAACATTAAAAAATAAATCAGCACACTACACACCACAAGCATAAAATATTGAATTAAAACCAAAAATACCCCTATTCATTAAAGAGCCCAGCCGCAAGCTATATTTAACTATAACTTCGTGCAAACGTACACATATCATTAAAATAGATTTCTTTCAGAATACAACTGATGATCTAAAATAGTAAAATGTCCGAGAACGATATTATAATAGGATATCCTCGATCATCCTCCCGCAAATTCTCTCCACTGTATTGTCCGACACACACCGGAAAAAAAATCCAGTTTTTACTTTTTTCAGCTAACTTCTCATTTATTAGCTGAGAGGAATGTTGAATTTGTCTTTACAAATGAGCTGTGGATCAGCCTGTAGATAAGGCTAGCACTGAGAGATAAAAGAAACAATGGGATGGATTCCACTGATTGATGAATGGAAAGAGATAGTTGCCTTTACAAACAAACGGCAGGGCTGCTGATAAATGAAATTGGATATCGAAAGATGAAAGAAGCAACGGGGGGAAACTATGAATTCTAGAAGAATTAAAAATTAAAAGGGAGGGTTATACATTAGAGGGGAATTTCAGGTATCAGGCGTTCCGGGAAGTCTGTGCCTCTCAAGTACCTCAGCCAATGGGAAAAGAGAGAGGGAAATGCGGCCGGGAAAATAGGATAAAAAGGAGGCTGCGTCCTCCAAAAATTTGAGAGATCCCAGGGGAATGTCCCATGGCCTCTCCCTTTATTCGAATAAAGCAAAAAGGACTCCTCTGTTTCCTTTTTGGACATAAACCGCTGGTGTTTGTGGATTAATTTTCCTGACATTTAGCAACATATTGTTAAAAAAAAAAAAAAAAAAAAAAAAAAAAAAAAAAAAAAAAAGTGATCCAGAAGAGGGCAACATTGACAGCCATTCCAAGACAGGATGAACAAATGCTTTCACATTGACAGAGGATGCTGCGATGTTCTGAGAACAGAAGATAGAATAAAATAAAGGAAGGTGATGTTACAAGACAGAAAAGGGTAAAATAAAAGGAGTACCTGAGACTGGGGGGCGGGGGGGAAGAAAATGGGGAAATATTAATTGCTACACACTAGGTACAAATGCTTTTTACAAGTAATTTATGAGAAGCAAGCTAAAAGCGTCTTACTGCTGCTAGTGATATCATGCTCCAAGCTCTGCTAATAATTCCTATTTCTAGCAATAGTTAAATTGAACTCACTACATTCCAACTATTTTTCTGCTTGTTTAGATGGCAGATCCGTTTGGAACACACCTTAGTATAGCAAATTCTATGCCCAGGTAGGGACCTCTCAGTTCTTCCATAAAACATTTTCTTCTGCATTATGGCAAGCCTTTGTTTTAGCTTGACAGCTTTCTTGAAACTTAAATTTACGCATGTGTCCAAAGACATTTGCAATGTAGGCACATCATATGGAAAGTAAATAACATTCTCGAGAGGGAGTTGCTTTGTTACTGAGGGGATGAAAAGCAAGGCTAGAGCTAGTAGAACTACCCAAGAAATTGGACTTAACGCAGCTTTTACAAGGCTCAAAGTAGCCATACCGAGATGTTTGAGCTAAAAGCCCCAGTTACCAGACTTACAGGCCTAATAGTTATCACCACACCACATTCCCTGGTTGCAGTATTTTTAACAGCAGTGCAGAACGCTACTGAAAATTATTTTTAGGTTGAATTGTTCTCTCCCCTCACTGCCTGTGTAGCTGTTAGAGGCTTCCAGGAGGCTGGGGAAGCAGACTGCTGGTTTCACTTCCAGACAGGTCACTTCCGTGGTCTGCTGGAGGGCACTTTGAAGCCCGTGTCCTTTTCTTGCTCTATTGTATCTGACAACTTTCCTCCCCCACGTCTGTTTTTTAGCGGGCAGCATTTTTGGAGGGCCAGTCAAAGACCTCAGGCTCCGAGAGAATTCGTCTGCTTTGCTCTGTTTATGTGTGCAACAGATGGGAGCAGCAACTAAGTCAAGTAGTAACTTCTGAGCTGCCCAGTTATCAGTAAACCAAAATATTCTTTTGTGACTCTCGCCAGACGAACATATCATCCTATCCGAGTCACACACTGCCCCTCTGGCATTTTCCAGTCAGACAAAGAATTCCTGGCCCCTTCCTTGCATGAACCTCAGCTCTCCACCTTGTTCCAGAAAGAGTTCTAGATCCAAGGCCCAGTGAGCCAGCTACCCTTTGCTGCCCTGAGCAGTATGGAAACAGCCAAGCCCCAGCCCTGCAGCCCTGCCTAACTCGCCTTTGCCTCCCAAACCTGAACCTTTTCCTTGGCTGTGGCAGCCTCACTCATGCAATCCTGAAGACAAAAATCTGATTTGGCAGGTGAGGCCGTTTCTAACGCAAAAGCTTCACCAAGGTTTCTCTTCCAACTTCAGCCTTAAACAGTCCTGTCCTCCTCAGACAGCCCCCACCTCCAGCCTTTAGCTGTAAATACTTACTGCTTTATAGCTAATGCTTGCCACCCCTCAAAATTAAGTCTTTTGATATGCATTTACATCCCTCCCTAACCATGTCCTCATCACCCTTCCCAAACTCAGCCTCATCTCCAGGCCTAGAACCTCTCCCTAGGTGAGGGACTGTCCTCGGGTAGGAGTGCTGACAGACCTGTGCATGAGCCCAGCTGCATAGCCCGTGCTAATCCCAGCCCAGCTCTAGCCTTTAAACCCACTGGGGCTTTGGTACTGGAGGCCCAGTTACAGTAACCCCTGTGGCCGTTCCGCTTCCAGGCCATCTGGGAGTTGTGATCCCCCACCCTACACCACTTTGGTGAGAAATGCATTCCTTTCTTACAATAAAGTTTTCATTTTATGTCTAAATTCAAGCATTCCGAGAAAACGTGTAGCAATTATATCAAGACAGACATGACAGGCACCAACATTAGTCTTTCATTACACACTTTTCATGCCTTCTCTCCACAGATTTCTTTGAGGCAACTCTGACTCCTTTTCTCACAGGCAGCTCCACACAGCACCCACTCCTCCTCTCCTCTGTACGACTGGCTAAACCCCAGCCTGTCCCTTCCCCAGCCACCTGAGCCTGTCTGTCCCACACACAGCATCCTCTCACCTTGTCCATCCCTTGCACGGCCACGTGTCCCTTCCTCCTCGCAGCACAGCCAGCAGGCTCCAGCCCACACTGCAGCAGGCTCTGCACCTCCAGCTGGAGCTGTGCTTAGTGAAACTGGCAGCCAGCTGACCCACGCTTTTATAACAACCAGCCTCACTGGGCAGGCAAGGCTGTTTCCACTCCTTGCTAATCTGTACAGCTGTAACTCGTTGGCAACTAGTGCCTTCTGCACTATCCTTACAAACTATTCTCCTACAGAAATGGACCGGAATTCCGCGGGGATTTTCCGGGGATTCCGGGGGGATTTTCTCGGGAATTCCGGGGGGATTTTCCGGGGATTCCGGGGGGATTTTCTGGGGGATTCCGGGGGGATTTTATCGGGGATTCCTGGGGGATATTCCCGGGGATTCCGGGGGGATTTTATCGGGGATTCTGGGCATATTTTCTCGCGGATTCCGGGGGGATTTTCTCAGGGATTCCGGGGAGATTTTATCGGGGATTCCGGGGGGATTTTTCCCGGGAAATCCGGGGGGATTTTTCCCCGCGATTCCAGGGGGATTTTCCAGGGGATTCCGGGCATATTTTCTCGGGGATTCCTGGGGGATTTTCCAGGGGATTCCATGGGGATTATCCAGGGGATTCCAGGGGGATTTTATCGGGGATACCTGGGGGATTTTCCAGGGGATTCCTGGGGGATTTTCCCGGGGATTCCGGGGGGATTTTCACGGGGATTCCGGGGGGATTTTCACTGGGATTCCGGGGCGATTTCCTCAGGGAATTCCGGGGGATTTTCTCGGGAATTCCGGGAGGATTTTCCCGGGGATTCCGAGGGGATATTCCCGGGGAATTCCGGGGGGATTTTCTCCGGGATTCCGGGGGGATTTTCCAGGGGTTTCAGCGAGGAATTTCCCGGGGAATTCCCGGTGGATTTTCCAGGGGATTCCGGGTGGATTTTCTCGGGGATTCCGGGGGGATTTTCCCGAGTATTCCGGGGGGAATTTTTCGGGGAGTCCGGAGGGATTTTCCCGGGGTATCCGGGGTGATTTTACGAGGAATTCCGGGGGGATTTTCCCGAGTGTTCCGGGGGGATTTCCTCGGGGATTACGGGATGATTTTCTCTCGGATTTTTTTCCCCAATTTTTCAAGCATTTTTTCCCGCAATTTTCGTGGATTTTTCCCAAATTTTCCCCATTTCTCACTGATTTTTTTCCCCATTTCTCAATGATTTTTGCCCCAATTTATCAAAGATTTTTTTCCCCATTTCTCACTGATGTTTTTCCCCATTTTCCCCCCATTTCTCACTGATTTTTATCCCCCATTTTTCAATGATTTTTCCCCATTTCTCTCTGATTTTTTCCCCATTTCACCATGATGTTTTCCCCATTTCTCACTGATTTTTCCGTTGATTTTTCATGGATTTTTCCACCGATTTTTCGTGGATTTTTTCCCCTTTTTTCCCCATTTCTCACTGATTTTTTCCCCCCATTTATCACTCCTTTTTCCCCATTTTTCCCCATTTCTCACTGATTTTTTCCGCCATTTTTCATGGATGTTTCCCCCAATTTTCATGGATATTTCCTGATTTTCCCCCCCATTTCTCACTGATATTTGCCCCCATTTCTCTCTGAATTATTCCCCCCATTTTTAATGCATTTTCCCGCCCATTAATCACTGATTTTTTCCCCATTTCTCACCGACTTTTCCCCCCATTTCTCACTGATTTTTATCCCCCACTTCTGACTGATTTTTCCCAATTTTTCGTTGATCTTTTTCCCCATTCCTCACCGATTTTTCCCCCATTTCTCTCTGATTTTTCCATCATTTTTCATGGCTTTTCCCCCCCATTTCTCACTGATTTTACCCCATTTCTCACTGATTTTATTAATGTTTGTATTTCTATTTCTAATTATGTTTATATTTATATTTATTATTATTGTTTTGCATGTTTATGTTTATGTTTATGTTTATATCTATGCAGGTTAACGTTTGTGCATGTTTATGTCTATGTTTATATTTATGCATATTTATTTTTATGCCGGCGAACGCGGGCAGGCGTTTTATGTAAACGCCTATCCGCCGGGGTCCTAGAGAGGCCGCCATCTTGAGCGTGTCGGGACTCTCAAAATGGCGCCTCGGGCGGCACCCCGGCTGACCTGCCAAAAATGGCGGCAGAAAGGGCGGGAAAAAATCAGGACCCCGGTGTGTAGGCATAAGATGCCTGATTACATCGCCGACGCCGATCCGCTCGCCGCCAATTTTCCCTGTTGTTTCAGAGCGTGCCGACAACGGCCGCGCGGTCCGCGGTGCCGCGGGCGTGAGGGCGCGGCGGGCGCGGGCAGGCGTTTTATGTAAACGCCTATCCGCCGGGGTCCTAGAGAGGCCGCCATCTTGAGTGTGTCGGGACTCTCAAAATGGCGGCTCGGGCGGCACCCCGCCTGACCTTCCCAAAATGGCGGCAGAAAGGGCGGGAAAAAATCAGGACCCCGGTGTGTAGGCATAAGATGCCTGATTACATCGCCGACGCCGATCCGCTCGCCGCCAATTTTCCCTGTTGTTTCAGAGCGTGCCGACAACGGCCGCGCGGTCCGCGGTGCCGCGGGCGTGAGGGCGCCGGCGAACGCGGGCAGGCGTTTTATGTAAACGCCTATCCGCCGGGGTCCTAGAGAGGCCGCCATCTTGAGTGTGTCGGGACTCTCAAAATGGCGGCTCGGGCGGCACCCCGCCTGACCTTCCCAAAATGGCGGCAGAAAGGGCGGGAAAAAATCAGGACCCCGGTGTGTAGGCATAAGATGCCTGATTACATCGCCGACGCCCATCTGCTCGCCGCCAATTTTCCCGGATGTTTCAGAGCGTGCCGACAACGGCCGCGCGGTTCGCGGTGCCGCGGGAGTGAGGGCGCCGGCGGGTGCGGGCAGGCGTTTTATGTAGACGCCTATCCGCCGGGGTCCTAGAGAGGCCGCCATCTTGAGTGTGTCGGGACTCTCAAAATGGCGGCTCGGGCGGCACCCCGCCTGACCTGCCAAAAATGGCGGCAGAAAGGGCGGGAAAAAATCAGGACCCCGGTGTGTAGGCATAAGATGCCTGATTACATCGCCGACGCCGATCCGCTCGCCGACAATTTTCCCGGACGTGTCAGAGCGTGCCGACAACGGCCGCGCGGTCCGCGGTGCCGCGGGCGTGAGGGCGCCGGCGGGCGCGAGCAGGCGTTTTATGTAAATGCCTATCCGCCGGGGTCCTAGAGAGGCCGCCATCTTGAGCGCTGCCGCAGGGCTGGGTCCCGGCCCGCGGGCCCTTCCGCCATCCTGAGAGGGGCACGGTGCAGTACCCGCCTGTGTCCACACGGCGGCAGCACTGCCGCCCAACTCAGCCCGGCACTGCCGCCCTGTCAGGGACAGACAGAGAAGGGAGAGAGTTCCAAGCACCAGAGTCCCCACCCGTCATAAAATCCTCTCAATGAACGCCCCAAAAAAACCCCGACCCAAACTAAAAATGCCCTGCCTCTGACCAAATGAAAAAAAAACCCTTTTATATATAGAAATCATCTATTTTTTAATATTTCATTTCTAGTCATAATCTAGACATATTTCATATATTCAATTTAATTGCTATTCTATTTATCATATATACAATATTATTTTATTATTCATTATATACATAGATTTATATTACTAATGTTATTTCTATTTTATCTATATCCATCTATATTTGGAGGTTCATTGTTTTTAATATTATTTCTTTAAAAGCTCTGCCTCTAACCAAATAGAAACAAAAAACTCGATTATTTTAAATTCTATTTGAATATATTTTTTTATTTAGTTTTCATATTTATATCTGTAGATTTATATGTCTATATTGTGTATTCTATATTTATATACTATTTAACGTATTTTTTACTTGTATATTAATATACTATATGCTATTTACATTCTATTATAACATACTATTTAATATAACATATTAAAATCGATAAATTATTTATATTACATACTACATACATATATTTTATATTTATATTTATTTCTATAGATTTATACTTACATATATATATGCATATATAGTTATAATAATTTTATGTCAGTATCTATTTTTGCATATTTGTATATTTTTGCCTATATGATTTATATTATTTATTAAAAACCCTCCTCTAACCAAATAAAAAACAATAAAACATTCCTTTTAAAGTCTAAGTATTTATATATTTCTATTTTCATAACAAAATATAATGTAATGTAATATATTTATATATTGGTTTCTTATATTTGCTTATATATTTTTATTCTTTATCTTTTCTATTTACAGTATCTATTAAAAAACCCTACCTCTATCCAAACACAAACCAATAAAACATTCCTTTTAGACTATATTTAGCTATTTTTTAAGGTTCTGTTTTTCATGCATTCTACACCCACCCCTCCCTCTCAATGTTCTGGCACCCACCATGACCCCCCCCCCATGCCCGACTCACCTGCTCCTCCAGCGCAGCCCGGCTCCCTCTCCCAGGGACCTTGGGGTGCCCCAAACCACGTCGGAGCCCCCCTCAGCCTTTTTTCCTCACCCCAAAGAAGGCACAGAACGACTCCAACTGCCCTGGACAGCAGCAGGGCACTTGACTGCAACCCCTCCCATGTGTCCATCCCACAGAAAGTGACTCTGCTGACACCAGAAAAGGGAGGGCAACCCCCACAAGGGCTGAAGTTCCTCCCCAGCCCTGCAGACACAGGGGACAAGGGGCAGAAAGGAGGAGGGGCAGCAGAGAGGACAAGGGAAGAAAATCAACATCAAGGTGCACGATGAAATGGAACCCCCCCTAAAAAAAAAAAAAAAGAAGAAGAAAAATGAAAACGAAAAATAACCAAAAAACGAAAAGAAACCCCTGGCATGCTGGATGGGCAGCACAAGAGGGAGGGATTAAAAATGAACAGGGACAGTGTCCTGGTTTTGGGCAAATTTGGGGGAAAACCTCCAGAAGGAGCCCCCAGACAGCAAACCCCACGACTCCTTCCCCCCACCCCACCGGGTTCGGGAAGAATTTCCTCGGAGAAGAGTGGGAGAAAAAAACCTCTTTATTTAACAAGCAAGACACTCCCCAGCACAGGGAAAAAAGACAACACCAGCTGACAAAAAACTCTTTCACCGTTCTGAAGGGATGACGAGTTCAGTCTCTCTGGCGAGTGGTCGCCCAGTTATCAGTCTCTGGCGCTTGGGAATGGCTGCTGCAGGTGACAGAGTGTAGACTCCCGGTGTTTCTTGGGGTTTCCCAGGTCCCCGTCCGGAACAGGTTCAGATGGTATCCAGGAGAGGGAGGGGACGGGGTGGAAGAGAAAACAGTCCAGGGAAAAAGTTGGACTGCCTAGCTGAACTAACTAATAAGAAAAAAGCAAGGGCAAAGCGAAGGAAAGAAAAAGAGGCAGAAGCGAGCAAGCAGGCAAGCAAGCAGGCAAGCAAGCAAGCAAGCAAACCGAGCTAAAACCTCTCCTAAACATAGACCATGGGGGAGGTGAGCCGGCTGATAACAAGACAAAACAAAGCTTCACTCTCAGAGTCAGTCCTGGAAGCACAGGACATAATACCAAACATAATCAGGACACATGATTGGAGATAGAAACACCATAACATCACCCTAGGACAGACAGTGACCGGGACACAAGGATCCCACGGGAAACAACGGCACAGGGAGCACCACAGAGGCACAGAGAAGGACGGAGAAAAGACAGAGAGTGCCAAACACACAGCAAGGACTGAGGGGTACCATGACAAAGAGGGAACCCAGGAGCCAGAGAGGAAGCGAGCACAGCCCGTGCGGGGCGGGCAAAGACGGGCAAGGAGCAGCACAGCCACGGAGACAGAGAGGCACGGCCAGCAGGACAGAGGCTCACCAGGAGAGGGGCACAGCAAGGGAGGAGCACCGGGCAGCGCTCCTTTAGGACAAGAATATTCACACACACAAGCAATTCCCTCATTTGCACCTCATTCTTATTTCACACCCCCCCCCCCCCCCCCCCCCAATAAAAAATTCAGCTCATAGCACAGGCAGCTCTGGCTTTTCCCTGCACAGTATTTCTACCAAGGCCCTGGGCACAGCACGCGGTCGCGAGTCACCTGAATCAATCCTGATTTAACATTTCAAAGCTTCTCCTTCTGGCACTGCACCTTCTCAGACCCGGGCTGCCATGTTCCACTCCCCTCATGGCCACATTCAAGAACAACTGTTGCCATTCTGCAGAGAATTCCCAATATGACTCACGTATTATCAGTGGGCAGAAAACTCTTTGGGCTTCAGTTCCACCTCTCACCTGTTCCACGTGGAGGGAGGACAGGCATTAGTCACACATCACAGCAGCAGTGATGGATCAAGGCTTTTTTTTTTTTTTTTTTTTTTTTGATTGAATAAAAGGGTAAGAAAAAACAAACCAGGTCTCATACAAATGTCTTGAAACACCATTAAAGCTTTTTAAACCCAAGGAGACCATCGTGATTCCTGACTTCAGTCTTCTATCCATACTGGTTTTGGCATCATGAAATCAATCAGAGTCTTTTAAGAAATACTAAATCATCATGACTAAACCCCGGGCTCCTGGTCATTTGCACTTACAGCCCCTTGTAGGAAGCTCTCCAGCCTTTTTTTCCCCATCCTACGTTGGACAGAGGATGGCTGTGAACCGCACGCCTCCACACAAACAGTCCTGCCGGTTCCTCAAAAAGTTTAAAATGCCTGTGATAAAAATGATAGAAAGTAATACTGCCTCTCACACTGTGCAAGAAATGGGAAGTTGGACTTTCAATGTCCCACTGAGAGATGCCGAATAAAAGCTTCCCCATGAGCTCGCACAGAGTAGTAACATTTCTTGGACGAAACTAAACTAAGATTTTTTTTTTGACCAAACAAGATAGGTCTGTATGAGAACAGCTCAGGAGGCTTTCAGGGCTCGCAGTGATGCTGGCAGAGCACAGAACGTTAAAGATGAAGTCTTAACTCCCTGAATTAATGCCCTGTGGTAGCCAAATCTTTTTGCAAAGACACATAAGACTTGCTTCTCCTTGTTTCCGAGTTCCCAAGCCGTCCTGTAATTCCTCACCTGCACTAGTGCAGACCAATCTGCCGTGGGCAAGGAACAGATCCGGCTCCTGAGCTCCAAGCCACGTGTCCCCGATGGAAACCCAAGTCAGGAATACAAAAACACCTGTGGAAGAAAGACGAGAGAAAAATCAGAAGACACAGATATTCTTCTATTCCCACACAGAAATACCGAGCCAAGCTGTTTACCTCTGGGACTCTGTTTTAAAACAGCTCCCCAGCTCTGTTCCTAGATGGAAAACGTGGAGTGGCTTTGCCCGTGCAAAGCCAATGAGCCTCCTCACAAGAAGGAACAAACCAGTTTCCTGCTAAATCAGACACCTGGAAATCTCACCTGTCACATGCTGTCATGGACCAGCAAGAGGGATCAGCATCCAGGCCCACGTGGACTTGTTCATTCCTGGCTTCTAATGCAGCAGGGACAACAGCACTGAAGGGAAATGATCACGTCTTCATTTAAAGAGAACCCAACTTCTTCATCAAAGCCATCACTGTCCTCGAGCAGGACATCCACCATATCCAGGACATCTAATAAGTGAAGAAAAACATCAAAGCAAGAATCCAGACTAACAGGAAAAACAACAGACGTAGAATGCAACACTCCAGGAATACAAGGCATCTTTTTAATTCTTTTTAATTAAAAAAAAAAATAAAAAATAAAAAAAAGGATGAAAGCCACATTTGTCACGCAATACAACTTTAAGTGCAACCCCTAAATTACAGCTGAACCTTCACTCTGCCTTTCAATGCTGCTGTCCAGCACGGAGCAGCTGTGGCTGCTCCTGGATCCCTGGATGTGTCCAAAGCCAGGCTGGACACTGGGGCTTGGAGCAGCCCGGGCTACTGAAAGGTGTCCCTGTTCATGGCAGGGCTGGAACTGGATGAGATTTAAGGAGCCTTGCCGGCCAAACCACTCTGGGATTCCATGACTCTGTCAACAGTCCCAGGCAGAAGGGCTAGATTTCCATTTGAGTTCAAAAACGCTGCTGCAAGAGCATGAAGAGAGATTTCAAATACCGTTCAAGTGGCACAGCCACGGCAGAAATGACTTTCAGAGGTAAAGCGGCAACTTGGCAATTCCACTTCGACTTCTGATACCAAGAACACGTGGAGAGCTGAATCCTGGAGGGCCCTTACTTAACAGGATTGCCAGAGTTATCCATCCCCAGTTTGCTGATTAGGGCTAGAAAGTGTATCCCCAAGTCATGGAGTTGGGATGTTGACAGGTTACCACATACCATCAATGTGAGAGACGGGGATGCTGATGTTATCAGAGTCCTGTTTAAACAGAGCCACCTGGAGCGTGCTGGCTGCCTGAACCAGGTCTGCTGCCTTGTCAGTGTAGGGACAGGGGTTGGTCACCAGCTTCAGCAGGATCTGTCAGCAAAGGTGGGGAGAAAGGTAAGTGCACCTGCTGGCTGGCAAGTGCAGGGGAACCACACGGTACTGAGAACGACCACGTGCTGAAAGCTGGGCAGCTTTTATGAGGACAACTTCCATAGCACTTCTGCAGGATTCTGTCTACAGTTCCTGCTCTACAGGCCACACTGATGGAAAAACAAAAACCCACCACAACTTGGCACCTAGACTGCGACCACACACCGAGTACCTGGGCAGACCACAGTGGAGGCAAAGCACTGGGCATTCAACATCCTGAAGAGTAAACAGCAAGTGTCACCTTTCCTTGTCAAGGACCACCATCTACTGAGCTCTGATAATGTCGGCACCTAAAGAGGAGATCAAAGCTACCCACACCTACACCACTCTACCCTTACACCGACAATGCTGTAATAACAGCTGATCTTTTTGGATTTCATTTTCCTACAAATCATTTGGCTGCCCTCCCACTGAACACAAGAAGGATGCCACCTCCGTATAAAGAATCCCAAACAAGGCTTTTCTCAGAATTCATTCGCTGGTCTTTGACAGGTTTCTCAACAATAGCAACAAGACCTCCAGTTTCCACTAACACTATTCTTTGCATTTTTTTATCCAGCTGATTTGAACACCGTTACCTTTTCCAAAAACTGAATCACTGCTTCCTTCTGGTCTTCTTTTGTATTATCCAAGTGCTCCAGCCAAATTGAAAGCTCCTTCCACGTGTACTCAAACGCTCCACTGTCACGTAAAACCTGTCCAGGAAACAAAGGAGGAGGTGTGTAAATAAACCTCAAAACACCTAAAATACAAAACCCCGAGGGATGCAGATCTTTTTCTATAGTTACCTTCATGCTTCCTTCTTTTAGGAACGAAAAGAAGAGCAGGTTGATGAGGAGTCGTATCTGCCGCTCTCCTCACCCTCAGTTCAAGAGGCTCACTAGGGGGACTTCAGCTGCATAGTGGACAATAAAAATCCTACTTCTGTAATTTTTGGAAAGCAGGTTATACTGCTTTCAGAGGGCGGTACAGCTTTCTATCATCACAGGCAGTTAAAAAAAAAAGAAAAAAGCACCTTCAAAATAGCCTGTAGGGGAGTTTTAGAAAACTACCGATGAAACAGAGGAAAATCATTGCTAAATTAAACCTGAATCAGGCTACTTGTACTTAAAGCAATCAGGCAGAGGGATGAACAGTCACATAAATGAGCAGTGGGCTGTGACCACAGCAAGGTCCAGAGAGAAGTGCAAGTTGCTGGGGGTGGTGAGGAAGACAGCAAGTCACACACCCTAGAGACAGGCTTTGACGTGCCTAGAAACTTCCCCCCGCTTTCCTGCTCTCCAAATTCAGGCCCTGACTGCGAGCACCCAAACTCGGTGACCCCGAGCTCCAGCTCTACAAGCAAGAAAGGAGAAGGGAGAAGAGGAAGGAATCCGAGTGACACCAGGGTTCAGCTCCCTCCCCCTAAGGCCCAGCAAGAGAGGAAACCTTGCCCAGCTTCCCGACCCTGGCACCTACGTTGGACGACTGCAATTACACAGGATGAATCTGTGCCTTTGCTCCTCTCCACACATCAAATACAAGGAAGCCATCACAACTCATTTGTTCTACAGTTACTCCGTGTACAACACCAGCAGCTCTAAAAATAACTGCTGCTCACATCAGTCTGACAGGGGAATTCATTTAAAGCAAGAAAACATGAAGGAAAAAGGATTCATTATAATATAAGCGACTATTTTTGGCAGGGTCTGGAAACAGAAATGCACCTGCAGCTCTCACAAAACCGGGCAAGAACAGAATGTGAAATCCAAAAACGAGCCTTCAGTTACATGGCACTGTGCAGAAAAGTAAGTCCTTACCATCTATTCTTAGCAGCCTTTCTGCTGACGGAACTGCCCCAACTTCCCTGTTCCTGCTTTCCCTTCAGAGAAAATGCAAAGGACTGAAGTGGAAAGTGGACACAGGAACAAGTCAAGCAGTCCATGTTCCCACCTGGCAAAAGAATCCAAAACCATCAGAAAAACGGCACATTTTGAGCAGCTTTCGGTTGAGACATTCATTGCTGGGAGACCAAGTGAACCTGCCTTTAATCCCTTGCAAGGATCAAGGGCAACTAAACCCGAATTCAGTCACTGTAACTGGATTTTTTCTTGGCAGGACAGTCTGGTTGCATTTATTCCTTATTCCTAGGGGTAAATCTCTACCCCTCCTTAGGTAACTAAAGGATGTCCTCTTTGAATAAGGTGCTAAAAACAGCAGCCTCTGGTGTCTGGTGGACTTCGAGCTGGCCAGCTTTTTCTCAAAAGTCAAATAACTAATTTAAATATGCAGAGGGGGATGCTAATTTTCAAGACAAAAAGTACTCCTTGCATCAAAGCTGGGATCAGACAATAACAGAGAGGACTACTCTGCAGGGCCAGAGGAAACCGGAGAAGACTTATGAAAGGCTAGAGTGCTGAAGTACAGATTAAAGAAACGCTGATAAAAAGTAAAAATCCAAAGTAATATCTTCTTGATCAATGTCAAGACCTTTGCAGGCACCAACTGCACTGATTTATTACAGTATCAGAATTCATTCAGCCTCGGGGGGGTGCGTAAACACGACAGACATTTTCTTTGCTCTTTCATCAACTGCTGCAGTGAAGTCCGTTCACAGCATTGATTTCTGTCAAATATTTCGTTACTAGCCGGTTATCTGACAGCAAATTTCAACAAGAGGCACAGGAAAGGAGACTGGTGACCACACAATCCTGCAGCAAAGGTAACTGCTTCAAGAAAAAATCGTACAATCCTGAAATTTCAGGCCAGTGGGATAGAGTGAATATCCTGATATTTCAATTCCAAAGCTTACCTTAATGGTCTCGGGCTCCGGGGCTTGGAGGGGGGGTCGGTTCGGAAGGGCCGCCTCCGGAGGAGGGGATCCCGGGGGGAGTCAGGGGCCCGGGGAGGGGGGCGAGGCGGAGGGAGAGGAAAAAGAGGAAGATGAGGAGGAGGAAGAAGGGGGAGAGGGTTTGAGAGGAGGGGAAGCCCAAATCCGTGCTGTGTGCGGAGCTCCGACAGCACGCTGCAGCCCGCAGCTCAGTGTGAGCACGGGGCAGAGGAGGCGATTTCTGGGCATTCAATCACCCTGAGGCGGGCCCGGCACCGCCCCTGCAGCACCGTCCCCAGCACAGCTCGGTACCGCTCCGGGATCACCCGGCCCCGCCCCCGGTGCCGCCCGGGACCACTGGGGACCGCCCCTAAAGCACCGCCCCGGCCCCGCCCGGTCCCGTCCCCGGGACCTCCGTGCCCCGCCTCGCCAAGCCCCGGCTCCGCCCCGAGCCTGCCCGGGCTGCGCCGGGACCATCGCTGGCGGCCCCGCCCCTCTCCCCCGGGCCGAAGCGGGCTGAAGGAGATGTCCGCACGATTGGAAACGCCGCCGAAAATCGCACCCGTGGGATCGGTGTCGGCGTCGTGCGCAGGCATCCCACTAGAGCGAGCGGGCTCCTTGCTGTGCCACCCTCCTTTTGCAGCCAGAGTTAGAAGGTCGGGGAGCGACACCCGAGCCGCCATCTTGGGAGAGGCAGGCGCGCAGTACCGCGCTCTGCCCACAGGGTGGCGCTTGGGAGACAGGCAAGGGATGGAATCAAGGAGTGTCCCAATCCTTGAGGAAATCCCCCTGAATGAACGCCCCAAAAAACCGCGACCAGAACTGAGAAACCTCCTGCCTCTGTATGAGTGCAAAGGGTGTGCAAGGAGTGTGCAAATAGTGTGCATTAGCAATCGATCGGCAGGCATTGGCAATCGATCGCCGATCTAATCGATCGGCAGGCATTGGCAATCGTTCGCCGATCTAATCGATCGGCAGGCATTGGCAATCGATCGCCGATCTAATCGATCGGCAGGCATTAGCAATCGATCGCCGATCTAATCGATCGGCAGGCATTGGCAATCGATCGCCGATCTAATCGATCGGCAGGCATTAGCAATCGATCGCCGATCTAATCGATCGGCAGGCGCGATCAATCGATCGCCGATCTAATCGATCGGCAGGCGCGATCAATCGATCGCCGATCTAATCGATCGGCAGGCGCGATCAATCGATCGCCGATCTAATCGATCGGTACTCGCGATCAATCGATCGCCGATGTAATCGATCGGTAGTTGCGATCAATCGATCGCCGATGTAATCCATAGGCATGCATTAGTTATCGATCACCGATCTGATTTTTCCCGCCATTTTTCATTGATTTTTTTCCCCATTTCTCACTGATATTTACGGCCCATTTTTCATGCATTTTTCCCCCATTTCTCACCGATTTTTTTCCCCCGCAATTTTCGTGGATTTTTCCCCAATTTTTCCCCATTTCTCACTAAATTTTTTCCCCCAATTTCTCAATGATTTTTTTTCCCCAATTTATCAAAGATTTTTTCCACATTTCTCACCGATTTTTTCCCCATTTCTGACTGATTTTTTCGACCCATTTCTGACTGATTTTTCCCCATTTCTCTCTGATTTTTTTCCCCATTTCTCACTGATTTTTTCCACCCATTTCTCATTGATTTTTTCCCCATTTTTCCCCCATTACTCACTGATTTTTTCCCCCCATTTCTCACTGAATATTCCCCCATTTTTCATCGACTATTCCCCCATTTACCACTGATTTTTCCCCCATTTCTCGCTGATTTTGTCCTCAATTTTCGCCGATTTCTCATTGATTTTTTTCCGTTTCTCACTGATTATTTCCCTCATTTTTCATGGATTTTTTCCCCATTTTTCCCCATTTCTCACTGATTTTTTCCCCCATTTTTCATGGATGTTTCCCCCAATTTTCATGGATATTTCCTGATTTTCCCCCCCATTTATCACTGATATTTGCCCCCATTTCTCTCTGAATTTTTCCCCCCATTTTTCATGCATTTTCCCACCCATTAATCACTGATTTTTTCCCCAATTCTCACCGACTTTCCCCCCCATTTCTCACTGATTTTACCCCATTTCTCACTGATTTTTTTAATGTTTGTATTTCTATTTCTATTTATGTTTATATTTATATTTATTGTTATTGTCTTGCATGTTTATGTTTATGTTTATATGTTTATGTTTACGTTTGTGCATGTTTGTGTCTATGTTTATATTTATGCATATCAAGGTATCCTTTAAAAACAACGCCCCACCAAAAACAAAAACAACACAAAACGCCATTCAAGAACTCCCTTATCAACACCTGAATGAAAAAACAGGGCATTAGATAAATAGACCATAGCCCTTATCATACACCATCTACAAACAAAATAAAGCTATACCATACATCCTCGAAAACCACCTTCAAAGCACGACATTAGAAAAAAAAACTTTCCAGAATTAAAAGCTGTATCTAACAAAAGCCGTCTGATAAAATTAACAACCAAGCCCCCACCATCAGAGCTGCCCCTACTAAACTCCCCATCGTACATATGAAAAATCAGTTTTAAAAACCTACTTCAATTCATTCTGCCTCAAATACAAAGCCATCCAGAAAGTTACCTTCACTCAAAAACAAAAGCGCACGTAGTAAATAACATTAAAAAATAAATCAGCACACTACACACCACAAGCATAAAATATTGAATTAAAACCAAAAATACCCCTATTCATTAAAGAGCCCAGCCGCAAGCTATATTTAACTATAACTTCGTGCAAACGTACACATATCATTAAAATAGATTTCTTTCAGAATACAACTGATGATCTAAAATAGTAAAATGTCCGAGAACGATATTATAATAGGATATCCTCGATCATCCTCCCGCAAATTCTCTCCACTGTATTGTCCGACACACACCGGAAAAAAAATCCAGTTTTTACTTTTTTCAGCTAACTTCTCATTTATTAGCTGAGAGGAATGTTGAATTTGTCTTTACAAATGAGCTGTGGATCAGCCTGTAGATAAGGCTAGCACTGAGAGATAAAAGAAACAATGGGATGGATTCCACTGATTGATGAATGGAAAGAGATAGTTGCCTTTACAAACAAACTGCAGGGCTGCTGATAAATGAAATTGGATATCGAAAGATGAAAGAAGCAACGGGGGGAAACTATGAATTCTAGAAGAATTAAAAATTAAAAGGGAGGGTTATACATTAGAGGGGAATTTCAGGTATCAGGCGTTCCGGGAAGTCTGTGCCTCTCAAGTACCTCAGCCAATGGGAAAAGAGAGAGGGAAATGCGGCCGGGAAAATAGGATAAAAAGGAGGCTGCGTCCTCCAAAAATTTGAGAGATCCCAGGGGAATGTCCCATGGCCTCTCCCTTTATTCGAATAAAGCAAAAAGGACTCCTCTGTTTCCTTTTTGGACATAAACCGCTGGTGTTTGTGGATTAATTTTCCTGACATTTAGCAACATATTGTTAAAAAAAAAAAAAAAAAAAAAAAAAAAAAAAAAAAAAAAGTGATCCAGAAGAGGGCAACATTGACAGCCATTCCAAGACAGGATGAACAAATGCTTTCACATTGACAGAGGATGCTGCGATGTTCTGAGAACAGAAGATAGAATAAAATAAAGGAAGGTGATGTTACAAGACAGAAAAGGGTAAAATAAAAGGAGTACCTGAGACTGGGGGGCGGGGGGGAAGAAAATGGGGAAATATTAATTGCTACACACTAGGTACAAATGCTTTTTACAAGTAATTTATGAGAAGCAAGCTAAAAGCGTCTTACTGCTGCTAGTGATATCATGCTCCAAGCTCTGCTAATAATTCCTATTTCTAGCAGTAGTTAAATTGAACTCACTACATTCCAACTATTTTTCTGCTTGTTTAGATGGCAGATCCGTTTGGAACACACCTTAGTATAGCAAATTCTATGCCCAGGTAGGGACCTCTCAGTTCTTCCATAAAACATTTTCTTCTGCATTATGGCAAGCCTTTGTTTTAGCTTGACAGCTTTCTTGAAACTTAAATTTACGCATGTGTCCAAAGACATTTGCAATTCCAGAAATCGGTAGGCACATCATATGGAAAGTAAATAACATTCTCGAGAGGGAGTTGCTTTGTTACTGAGGGGATGAAAAGCAAGGCTAGAGCTAGTAGAACTACCCAAGAAATTGGACTTAACGCAGCTTTTACAAGGCTCAAAGTAGCCATACCGAGATGTTTGAGCTAAAAGCCCCAGTTACCAGACTTACAGGCCTAATAGTTATCACCACACCACATTCCCTGGTTGCAGTATTTTTAACAGCAGTGCAGAACGCTACTGAAAATTATTTTTAGGTTGAATTGTTCTCTCCCCTCACTGCCTGTGTAGCTGTTAGAGGCTTCCAGGAGGCTGGGGAAGCAGACTGCTGGTTTCACTTCCAGACAGGTCACTTCCGTGGTCTGCTGGAGGGCACTTTGAAGCCCGTGTCCTTTTCTTGCTCTATTGTATCTGACAACTTTCCTCCCCCACGTCTGTTTTTTAGCGGGCAGCATTTTTGGAGGGCCAGTCAAAGACCTCAGGCTCCGAGAGAATTCGTCTGCTTTGCTCTGTTTATGTGTGCAACAGATGGGAGCAGCAACTAAGTCAAGTAGTAACTTCTGAGCTGCCCAGTTATCAGTAAACCAAAATATTCTTTTGTGACTCTCGCCAGACGAACATATCATCCTATCCGAGTCACACACTGCCCCTCTGGCATTTTCCAGTCAGACAAAGAATTCCTGGCCCCTTCCTTGCATGAACCTCAGCTCTCCACCTTGTTCCAGAAAGAGTTCTAGATCCAAGGCCCAGTGAGCCAGCTACCCTTTGCTGCCCTGAGCAGTATGGAAACAGCCAAGCCCCAGCCCTGCAGCCCTGCCTAACTCGCCTTTGCCTCCCAAACCTGAACCTTTTCCTTGGCTGTGGCAGCCTCACTCATGCAATCCTGAAGACAAAAATCTGATTTGGCAGGTGAGGCCGTTTCTAACGCAAAAGCTTCACCAAGGTTTCTCTTCCAACTTCAGCCTTAAACAGTCCTGTCCTCCTCAGACAGCCCCCACCTCCAGCCTTTAGCTGTAAATACTTACTGTTTTATAGCTAATGCTTGCCACCCCTCAAAATTAAGTCTTTTGATATGCATTTACATCCCTCCCTAACCATGTCCTCATCACCCTTCCCAAACTCAGCCTCATCTCCAGGCCTAGAACCTCTCCCTAGGTGAGGGACTGTCCTCGGGTAGGAGTGCTGACAGACCTGTGCATGAGCCCAGCTGCATAGCCCGTGCTAATCCCAGCCCAGCTCTAGCCTTTAAACCCACTGGGGCTTTGGTACTGGAGGCCCAGTTACAGTAACCCCTGTGGCCGTTCCGCTTCCAGGCCATCTGTGAGTTGTGATCCCCCACCCTACACCACTTTGGTGAGAAATGCATTCCTTTCTTACAATAAAGTTTTCATTTTATGTCTAAATTCAAGCATTCCGAGAAAACGTGTAGCAATTATATCAAGACAGACATGACAGGCACCAACATTAGTCTTTCATTACACACTTTTCATGCCTTCTCTCCACAGATTTCTTTGAGGCAACTCTGACTCCTTTTCTCACAGGCAGCTCCACACAGCACCCACTCCTCCTCTCCTCTGTACGACTGGCTAAACCCCAGCCTGTCCCTTCCCCAGCCACCTGAGCCTGTCTGTCCCACACACAGCATCCTCTCACCTTGTCCATCCCTTGCACGGCCACGTGTCCCTTCCTCCTCGCAGCACAGCCAGCAGGCTCCAGCCCACACTGCAGCAGGCTCTGCACCTCCAGCTGGAGCTGTGCTTAGTGAAACTGGCAGCCAGCTGACCCACGCTTTTATAACAACCAGCCTCACTGGGCAGGCAAGGCTGTTTCCACTCCTTGCTAATCAGTACAGCTGTAACTCGTTGGCAACTAGTGCCTTCTGCACTATCCTTACAAACTATTCTCCTACAGAAATGGACCGGAATTCCGCGGGGATTTTCCGGGGATTCCGGGGGGATTTTGTCGGGAATTCCGGGGGGATTTTCCGGGGATTCCGGGGGGATTTTCTCGGGAATTCCGGGGGGATTTTCTCGGGGATTCCGGGGGGATTTTCTGGGGGATTCCGGGGGGATTTTCTCGGGGATTCTGGGCATATTTTCTCGCGGATTCCGGGGGGATTTTCTCAGGGATTCCGGGGAGATTTTATCGGGGATTCCGGGGGGATTTTTCCCGGGAAATCCGGGGGGATTTTTCCCCGCGATTCCAGGGGGATTTTCCAGGGGATTCCGGGCATATTTTCTCGGGGATTCCTGGGGGATTTTCCAAGGGATTCCATGGGGATTATCCAGGGGCTTCCAGGGGGATTTTATCGGGGATACCTGGGGGATTTTCCAGGGGATTCCTGGGGGATTTTCCCGGGGATTCCGGGGGGATTTTCACTGGGATTCCGGGGCGATTTTTTCAGGGAATTCCGGGGGATTTTCTCGGGAATTCCGGGAGGATTTTCAGGAGTATTCCGGGGGGATTTTCCCGAGTATTCCGGGGGGATTTTTTCGGGGAGTCCGGGGGGATTTTCCCGGGGATTCCGAGGGGATATTCCCGGGGAATTCCGGGGGGATTTTCTCCGGGATTCCGGGGGGATTTTCCAGGGGTTTCAGCGAGGAATTTCCCGGGGAATTCCCGGTGGATTTTCCAGGGGATTCCGGGTGGATTTTCTCGGGGATTCCGGGGGGATTTTCCCGAGTATTCCGGGGGGAATTTTTCGGGGAGTCCGGAGGGATTTTCCCGGGGTATCCGGGGTGATTTTACGAGGAATTCCGGGGGGATTTTCCCGAGTGTTCCGGGGGGATTTCCTCGGGGATTACGGGATGATTTTCTCGGGCAATTCCGGGGGATGTTCTCGGGTATTCCGGGGCCATTATCTCGGTGATTCCGGGGAGATTTTCCCGGGGATTCCGAGATTATTTTCCCGGGGAATTCATGGGGATTTTCCCGGGGATTCCGGGGGGATATTCGCGGGGATTCCGGGGGATTCTCTCGGAGATTCCGGGGGGATTTTCATGGGGATTCCGGGGTATTTTCTCCTGGATTCCGGGGAATTTTCCGTGGATTCCTGGGGGATTTTGCCGAGTATTTCGGGAGAATTTTCTCGGGGATTCCGGGGTGATTTTCCCGGGAAATTCCGGGGGATTTTCTCGGGGATTCCCGGGGGATTTTCCCGAGTATTCCGGGGGATTTTTTCGGGGAGTCCGGAGGGATTTTCCCGGGGATTCCAGGGGGATTTTACGAGGAATTCCGGGGGATTTTCTCGGGGATTCCGGGGTGATTTTCCCGGGAAATTCCGGGGGATTTTCTCGGGGATTCCGGGGGGATTTTCCCGAGTATTCCGGGGGGATTTTTTCGGGGAGTCCGGAGGGATTTTCCCGGGGATTCCAGGGGGATTTTACGAGGAATTCCGGGGGATTATCCCGGGGATTCCGGGGGGATTTTCTCGGCGATACCGGGGGGATATTCTCGGGGATTCCGGGAGGATTTTCAGGAGTATTCCGGGGGGATTTTCCCGAGTATTCCGGGGGGATTTTTTCGGGGATTCCGGGGGATTTTCTCGGGGATTCCGGAGGGATTTTCCCAGGGAATTCCTGGAAGAATTTCTCGGGTTTTCCGGGGCGATTTTCCCGGGGAATCCGGGGGATTTTCTCGGGGATTCCGGGGGGATTTGCCGAGTATTCCGGGGGGATTTTCACGTGGATTCCGGGAGGATTTTCCCGGGGAATTCCGAGGGATTTTCAGGGGAATCCGGGGGGATTTTCTCGGGGATTCCGGGGGGATTTTCTCGGGGATTCAGGGGGGATTTTCCAGGGGATTCCGGGGGGATTTTCTCGGGGATTCCGGGGAGATTTTCTCGCGTATTCCCGGGGCATTTTCCTGGAGATTCCAGGGGGATTTTATCGGGGAATTCCCGGGGGATTATCCAGGGGATTCCGGGGGGATTTCCCCGGGGATTCCGGGGGGATTTTCCCGAGTATTCCGGGAGGATTTTGTCGGGGATTTCCGGGGGATTTTCTCGTGGATTCCGGGACGATTTTCCCGAGGAATTCCGGGGGGATTTTCTCGGGGATTCCGAGGGGATTTTCTCGGGGATTCCCGGGGGATTTTCCCGGGGAATTCCGGGGGGATTTTCTCGGGGATTCGGGACGATTTTCCCGAGGAATTCCGGGGGGATTTTCCGGGGATTCCGGGGGAATTTTCCAGGGGATTCGGGGCCGATTTTCGCGGGGATTCTGGGGGGATTTTCCCTGGGATTGCGGGGGGATTTTCCCTGGTAATTCCAGGGGATTTTCCCGGGGATCTCGGGGTGAGTATCCCGGGGATTCGGGGGGCATTTTCCGGTGATTCCGGGGGGATTTTGTCGTGGATTCCGGACGATTTTCCCGAGGAATTCCGGGGGGATTTTCCCGGGGATTCCGGGCGGATTTTCTCGTGGATTCCGGGAGGATTTTCCCGGGGAATTCCGAGGGATTTTCAGGGGAATCCGGGGGGATTTTCTCGGGGATTCCGGGGGAATTTTCTCGGGGATTCAGGGGGGATTTTCTCGGGGATTCAGGGGGGATTTTCCAGGGGATTCCGGGGGGATTTTCTCGGGGATTCCGGGGAGATTTTCTCGCGTATTCCCGGGGCATTTTA
>NW_028275953.1:0-39303 GCF_052056855.1 Sturnus vulgaris
TCAGAGCTTCGCAAGGCCCGAAGAGCCGGAGGGAAGTATCGCACACGCAAATGTGCCAGGACAGAGACGTGTTCTACGTTGTCCCCTCTCGTCGTGCAGTTTGTGCCTCTGCTGCTTCTGCTGTTAGGAATCGCTCCTCGAAAGACGAGCGAGAGCGTCCTTCCGGGTGCATTGCACTGAGTCGAGTGCTCGCTCGGGACTTTGCTCTCGGGGCCAAGGCAAGAGGGCGTGCTTGCCCGCAGAACTGAGAACACGCTGTTGGGCAGAGCTGCAACTGACCGCTGGAGTTCAGCTCTCGCCGGACGGCAGAAGGCGAAGAACGAAGCCGCTTGCGAGCGGCGCAGTGCAGCGAAGAGCTCTCCCAATTCGCCGCTAGCTCCACGGTCCTCCTCAGCTGCGAGTAGCAGCGCTCGCAGTACACAGAGCTTCGCAAGGCCCGAAGAGCCGGAGGGAAGTATCGCACACGCAAATGTGCCAGGACAGAGACGTGTTCTACGTTGTCCCCTCTCGTCGTGCAGTTTGTGCCTCTGCTGCTTCTGCTGTTTAGGAATCGCTCCTCGAAAGACGAGCGAGAGCGTCCTTCCGGGTGCATTGCACTGAGTCGAGTGCTCGCTCGGGACTTTGCTCTCGGGGCCAAGGCAAGAGGGCGTGCTTGCCCGCAGAACTGAGAACACGCTGTTGGGCAGAGCTGCAACTGACCGCTGGAGTTCAGCTCTCGCCGGACGGCAGAAGGCGAAGAACGAAGCCGCTTGCGAGCGGCGCAGTGCAGCGAAGAGCTCTCCCAATTCGCCGCTAGCTCCACGGTCCTCCTCAGCTGCGAGTAGCAGCGCTCGCAGTACACAGAGCTTCGCAAGGCCCGAAGAGCCGGAGGGAAGTATCGCACACGCAAATGTGCCAGGACAGAGACGTGTTCTACGTTGTCCCCTCTCGTCGTGCAGTTTGTGCCTCTGCTGCTTCTGCTGTTAGGAATCGCTCCTCGAAAGACGAGCGAGAGCGTCCTTCCGGGTGCATTGCACTGAGTCGAGTGCTCGCTCGGGACTTTGCTCTCGGGGCCAAGGCAAGAGGGCGTGCTTGCCCGCAGAACTGAGAACACGCTGTTGGGCAGAGCTGCAACTGACCGCTGGAGTTCAGCTCTCGCCGGACGGCAGAAGGCGAAGAACGAAGCCGCTTGCGAGCGGCGCAGTGCAGCGAAGAGCTCTCCCAATTCGCCGCTAGCTCCACGGTCCTCCTCAGCTGCGAGTAGCAGCGCTCGCAGTACACAGAGCTTCGCAAGGCCCGAAGAGCCGGAGGGAAGTATCGCACACGCAAATGTGCCAGGACAGAGACGTGTTCTACGTTGTCCCCTCTCGTCGTGCAGTTTGTGCCTCTGCTGCTTCTGCTGTTAGGAATCGCTCCTCGAAAGACGAGCGAGAGCGTCCTTCCGGGTGCATTGCACTGAGTCGAGTGCTCGCTCGGGACTTTGCTCTCGGGGCCAAGGCAAGAGGGCGTGCTTGCCCGCAGAACTGAGAACACGCTGTTGGGCAGAGCTGCAACTGACCGCTGGAGTTCAGCTCTCGCCGGACGGCAGAAGGCGAAGAACGAAGCCGCTTGCGAGCGGCGCAGTGCAGCGAAGAGCTCTCCCAATTCGCCGCTAGCTCCACGGTCCTCCTCAGCTGCGAGTAGCAGCGCTCGCAGTACACAGAGCTTCGCAAGGCCCGAAGAGCCGGAGGGAAGTATCGCACACGCAAATGTGCCAGGACAGAGACGTGTTCTACGTTGTCCCCTCTCGTCGTGCAGTTTGTGCCTCTGCTGCTTCTGCTGTTAGGAATCGCTCCTCGAAAGACGAGCGAGAGCGTCCTTCCGGGTGCATTGCACTGAGTCGAGTGCTCGCTCGGGACTTTGCTCTCGGGGCCAAGGCAAGAGGGCGTGCTTGCCCGCAGAACTGAGAACACGCTGTTGGGCAGAGCTGCAACTGACCGCTGGAGTTCAGCTCTCGCCGGACGGCAGAAGGCGAAGAACGAAGCCGCTTGCGAGCGGCGCAGTGCAGCGAAGAGCTCTCCCAATTCGCCGCTAGCTCCACGGTCCTCCTCAGCTGCGAGTAGCAGCGCTCGCAGTACACAGAGCTTCGCAAGGCCCGAAGAGCCGGAGGGAAGTATCGCACACGCAAATGTGCCAGGACAGAGACGTGTTCTACGTTGTCCCCTCTCGTCGTGCAGTTTGTGCCTCTGCTGCTTCTGCTGTTAGGAATCGCTCCTCGAAAGACGAGCGAGAGCGTCCTTCCGGGTGCATTGCACTGAGTCGAGTGCTCGCTCGGGACTTTGCTCTCGGGGCCAAGGCAAGAGGGCGTGCTTGCCCGCAGAACTGAGAACACGCTGTTGGGCAGAGCTGCAACTGACCGCTGGAGTTCAGCTCTCGCCGGACGGCAGAAGGCGAAGAACGAAGCCGCTTGCGAGCGGCGCAGTGCAGCGAAGAGCTCTCCCAATTCGCCGCTAGCTCCACGGTCCTTCTCAGCTGCGAGTAGCAGCGCTCGCAGTACACAGAGCTTCGCAAGGCCCGAAGAGCCGGAGGGAAGTATCGCACACGCAAATGTGCCAGGACAGAGACGTGTTCTACGTTGTCCCCTCTCGTCGTGCAGTTTGTGCCTCTGCTGCTTCTGCTGTTAGGAATCGCTCCTCGAAAGACGAGCGAGAGCGTCCTTCCGGGTGCATTGCACTGAGTCGAGTGCTCGCTCGGGACTTTGCACTCGGGGCCAAGGCAAGAGGGCGTGCTTGCCCGCAGAACTGAGAACACGCTGTTGGGCAGAGCTGCAACTGACCGCTGGAGTTCAGCTCTCGCCGGACGGCAGAAGGCGAAGAACGAAGCCGCTTGCGAGCGGCGCAGTGCAGCGAAGAGCTCTCCCAATTCGCCGCTAGCTCCACGGTCCTCCTCAGCTGCGAGTAGCAGCGCTCGCAGTACACAGAGCTTCGCAAGGCCCGAAGAGCCGGAGGGAAGTATCGCACACGCAAATGTGCCAGGACAGAGACGTGTTCTACGTTGTCCCCTCTCGTCGTGCAGTTTGTGCCTCTGCTGCTTCTGCTGTTAGGAATCGCTCCTCGAAAGACGAGCGAGAGCGTCCTTCCGGGTGCATTGCACTGAGTCGAGTGCTCGCTCGGGACTTTGCTCTCGGGGCCAAGGCAAGAGGGCGTGCTTGCCCGCAGAACTGAGAACACGCTGTTGGGCAGAGCTGCAACTGACCGCTGGAGTTCAGCTCTCGCCGGACGGCAGAAGGCGAAGAACGAAGCCGCTTGCGAGCGGCGCAGTGCAGCGAAGAGCTCTCCCAATTCGCCGCTAGCTCCACGGTCCTCCTCAGCTGCGAGTAGCAGCGCTCGCAGTACACAGAGCTTCGCAAGGCCCGAAGAGCCGGAGGGAAGTATCGCACACGCAAATGTGCCAGGACAGAGACGTGTTCTACGTTGTCCCCTCTCGTCGTGCAGTTTGTGCCTCTGCTGCTTCTGCTGTTAGGAATCGCTCCTCGAAAGACGAGCGAGAGCGTCCTTCCGGGTGCATTGCACTGAGTCGAGTGCTCGCTCGGGACTTTGCACTCGGGGCCAAGGCAAGAGGGCGTGCTTGCCCGCAGAACTGAGAACACGCTGTTGGGCAGAGCTGCAACTGACCGCTGGAGTTCAGCTCTCGCCGGACGGCAGAAGGCGAAGAACGAAGCCGCTTGCGAGCGGCGCAGTGCAGCGAAGGGCTCTCCGAATTCGCCGCTAGCTCCACGGTCCTCCTCAGCTGCGAGTAGCAGCGCTCGCAGTACACAGAGCTTCGCAAGGCCCGAAGAGCCGGAGGGAAGTATCGCACACGCAAATGTGCCAGGACAGAGACGTGTTCTACGTTGTCCCCTCTCGTCGTGCAGTTTGTGCCTCTGCTGCTTCTGCTGTTAGGAATCGCTCCTCGAAAGACGAGCGAGAGCGTCCTTCCGGGTGCATTGCACTGAGTCGAGTGCTCGCTCGGGACTTTGCTCTCGGGGCCAAGGCAAGAGGGCGTGCTTGCCCGCAGAACTGAGAACACGCTGTTGGGCAGAGCTGCAACTGACCGCTGGAGTTCAGCTCTCGCCGGACGGCAGAAGGCGAAGAACGAAGCCGCTTGCGAGCGGCGCAGTGCAGCGAAGGGCTCTCCCAATTCGCCGCTAGCTCCACGGTCCTTCTCAGCTGCGAGTAGCAGCGCTCGCAGTACACAGAGCTTCGCAAGGCCCGAAGAGCCGGAGGGAAGTATCGCACACGCAAATGTGCCAGGACAGAGACGTGTTCTACGTTGTCCCCTCTCGTCGTGCAGTTTGTGCCTCTGCTGCTTCTGCTGTTAGGAATCGCTCCTCGAAAGACGAGCGAGAGCGTCCTTCCGGGTGCATTGCACTGAGTCGAGTGCTCGCTCGGGACTTTGCACTCGGGGCCAAGGCAAGAGGGCGTGCTTGCCCGCAGAACTGAGAACACGCTGTTGGGCAGAGCTGCAACTGACCGCTGGAGTTCAGCTCTCGCCGGACGGCAGAAGGCGAAGAACGAAGCCGCTTGCGAGCGGCGCAGTGCAGCGAAGAGCTCTCCCAATTCGCCGCTAGCTCCACGGTCCTTCTCAGCTGCGAGTAGCAGCGCTCGCAGTACACAGAGCTTCGCAAGGCCCGAAGAGCCGGAGGGAAGTATCGCACACGCAAATGTGCCAGGACAGAGACGTGTTCTACGTTGTCCCCTCTCGTCGTGCAGTTTGTGCCTCTGCTGCTTCTGCTGTTAGGAATCGCTCCTCGAAAGACGAGCGAGAGCGTCCTTCCGGGTGCATTGCACTGAGTCGAGTGCTCGCTCGGGACTTTGCTCTCGGGGCCAAGGCAAGAGGGCGTGCTTGCCCGCAGAACTGAGAACACGCTGTTGGGCAGAGCTGCAACTGACCGCTGGAGTTCAGCTCTCGCCGGACGGCAGAAGGCGAAGAACGAAGCCGCTTGCGAGCGGCGCAGTGCAGCGAAGAGCTCTCCCAATTCGCCGCTAGCTCCACGGTCCTCCTCAGCTGCGAGTAGCAGCGCTCGCAGTACACAGAGCTTCGCAAGGCCCGAAGAGCCGGAGGGAAGTATCGCACACGCAAATGTGCCAGGACAGAGACGTGTTCTACGTTGTCCCCTCTCGTCGTGCAGTTTGTGCCTCTGCTGCTTCTGCTGTTAGGAATCGCTCCTCGAAAGACGAGCGAGAGCGTCCTTCCGGGTGCATTGCACTGAGTCGAGTGCTCGCTCGGGACTTTGCTCTCGGGGCCAAGGCAAGAGGGCGTGCTTGCCCGCAGAACTGAGAACACGCTGTTGGGCAGAGCTGCAACTGACCGCTGGAGTTCAGCTCTCGCCGGACGGCAGAAGGCGAAGAACGAAGCCGCTTGCGAGCGGCGCAGTGCAGCGAAGAGCTCTCCCAATTCGCCGCTAGCTCCACGGTCCTCCTCAGCTGCGAGTAGCAGCGCTCGCAGTACACAGAGCTTCGCAAGGCCCGAAGAGCCGGAGGGAAGTTTCGCACACGAAAATGTGCCAGGACAGAGACGTGTTCTACGTTGTCCCTTCTCGTCGTGCAGTTTGTGCCTCTGCTGCTTCTGCTGTTAGGAATCGCTCCTCGAAAGACGAGCGAGAGCGTCCTTCCGGGTGCATTGCACTGAGTCGAGTGCTCGCTCGGGACTTTGCACTCGGGGCCAAGGCAAGAGGGCGTGCTTGCCCGCAGAACTGAGAACACGCTGTTGGGCAGAGCTGCAACTGACCGCTGGAGTTCAGCTCTCGCCGGACGGCAGAAGGCGAAGAACGAAGCCGCTTGCGAGCGGCGCAGTGCAGCGAAGAGCTCTCCCAATTCGCCGCTAGCTCCACGGTCCTCCTCAGCTGCGAGTAGCAGCGCTCGCAGTACACAGAGCTTCGCAAGGCCCGAAGAGCCGGAGGGAAGTATCGCACACGCAAATGTGCCAGGACAGAGACGTGTTCTACGTTGTCCCCTCTCGTCGTGCAGTTTGTGCCCTCTGCTGCTTCTGCTGTTAGGAATCGCTCCTCGAAAGACGAGCGAGAGCGTCCTTCCGGGTGCATTGCACTGAGTCGAGTGCTCGCTCGGGACTTTGCTCTCGGGGCCAAGGCAAGAGGGCGTGCTTGCCCGCAGAACTGAGAACACGCTGTTGGGCAGAGCTGCAACTGACCGCTGGAGTTCAGCTCTCGCCGGACGGCAGAAGGCGAAGAACGAAGCCGCTTGCGAGCGGCGCAGTGCAGCGAAGAGCTCTCCCAATTCGCCGCTAGCTCCACGGTCCTCCTCAGCTGCGAGTAGCAGCGCTCGCAGTACACAGAGCTTCGCAAGGCCCGAAGAGCCGGAGGGAAGTTTCGCACACGAAAATGTGCCAGGACAGAGACGTGTTCTACGTTGTCCCCTCTCGTCGTGCAGTTTGTGCCTCTGCTGCTTCTGCTGTTAGGAATCGCTCCTCGAAAGACGAGCGAGAGCGTCCTTCCGGGTGCATTGCACTGAGTCGAGTGCTCGCTCGGGACTTTGCACTCGGGGCCAAGGCAAGAGGGCGTGCTTGCCCGCAGAACTGAGAACACGCTGTTGGGCAGAGCTGCAACTGACCGCTGGAGTTCAGCTCTCGCCGGACGGCAGAAGGCGAAGAACGAAGCCGCTTGCGAGCGGCGCAGTGCAGCGAAGAGCTCTCCCAATTCGCCGCTAGCTCCACGGTCCTTCTCAGCTGCGAGTAGCAGCGCTCGCAGTACACAGAGCTTCGCAAGGCCCGAAGAGCCGGAGGGAAGTATCGCACACGCAAATGTGCCAGGACAGAGACGTGTTCTACGTTGTCCCCTCTCGTCGTGCAGTTTGTGCCTCTGCTGCTTCTGCTGTTAGGAATCGCTCCTCGAAAGACGAGCGAGAGCGTCCTTCCGGGTGCATTGCACTGAGTCGAGTGCTCGCTCGGGACTTTGCTCTCGGGGCCAAGGCAAGAGGGCGTGCTTGCCCGCAGAACTGAGAACACGCTGTTGGGCAGAGCTGCAACTGACCGCTGGAGTTCAGCTCTCGCCGGACGGCAGAAGGCGAAGAACGAAGCCGCTTGCGAGCGGCGCAGTGCAGCGAAGAGCTCTCCCAATTCGCCGCTAGCTCCACGGTCCTCCTCAGCTGCGAGTAGCAGCGCTCGCAGTACACAGAGCTTCGCAAGGCCCGAAGAGCCGGAGGGAAGTATCGCACACGCAAATGTGCCAGGACAGAGACGTGTTCTACGTTGTCCCCTCTCGTCGTGCAGTTTGTGCCTCTGCTGCTTCTGCTGTTAGGAATCGCTCCTCGAAAGACGAGCGAGAGCGTCCTTCCGGGTGCATTGCACTGAGTCGAGTGCTCGCTCGGGACTTTGCACTCGGGGCCAAGGCAAGAGGGCGTGCTTGCCCGCAGAACTGAGAACACGCTGTTGGGCAGAGCTGCAACTGACCGCTGGAGTTCAGCTCTCGCCGGACGGCAGAAGGCGAAGAACGAAGCCGCTTGCGAGCGGCGCAGTGCAGCGAAGGGCTCTCCGAATTCGCCGCTAGCTCCACGGTCCTTCTCAGCTGCGAGTAGCAGCGCTCGCAGTACACAGAGCTTCGCAAGGCCCGAAGAGCCGGAGGGAAGTATCGCACACGCAAATGTGCCAGGACAGAGACGTGTTCTACGTTGTCCCCTCTCGTCGTGCAGTTTGTGCCTCTGCTGCTTCTGCTGTTAGGAATCGCTCCTCGAAAGACGAGCGAGAGCGTCCTTCCGGGTGCATTGCACTGAGTCGAGTGCTCGCTCGGGACTTTGCACTCGGGGCCAAGGCAAGAGGGCGTGCTTGCCCGCAGAACTGAGAACACGCTGTTGGGCAGAGCTGCAACTGACCGCTGGAGTTCAGCTCTCGCCGGACGGCAGAAGGCGAAGAACGAAGCCGCTTGCGAGCGGCGCAGTGCAGCGAAGGGCTCTCCGAATTCGCCGCTAGCTCCACGGTCCTTCTCAGCTGCGAGTAGCAGCGCTCGCAGTACACAGAGCTTCGCAAGGCCCGAAGAGCCGGAGGGAAGTATCGCACACGCAAATGTGCCAGGACAGAGACGTGTTCTACGTTGTCCCCTCTCGTCGTGCAGTTTGTGCCTCTGCTGCTTCTGCTGTTAGGAATCGCTCCTCGAAAGACGAGCGAGAGCGTCCTTCCGGGTGCATTGCACTGAGTCGAGTGCTCGCTCGGGACTTTGCTCTCGGGGCCAAGGCAAGAGGGCGTGCTTGCCCGCAGAACTGAGAACACGCTGTTGGGCAGAGCTGCAACTGACCGCTGGAGTTCAGCTCTCGCCGGACGGCAGAAGGCGAAGAACGAAGCCGCTTGCGAGCGGCGCAGTGCAGCGAAGGGCTCTCCGAATTCGCCGCTAGCTCCACGGTCCTCCTCAGCTGCGAGTAGCAGCGCTCGCAGTACACAGAGCTTCGCAAGGCCCGAAGAGCCGGAGGGAAGTATCGCACACGCAAATGTGCCAGGACAGAGACGTGTTCTACGTTGTCCCCTCTCGTCGTGCAGTTTGTGCCTCTGCTGCTTCTGCTGTTAGGAATCGCTCCTCGAAAGACGAGCGAGAGCGTCCTTCCGGGTGCATTGCACTGAGTCGAGTGCTCGCTCGGGACTTTGCTCTCGGGGCCAAGGCAAGAGGGCGTGCTTGCCCGCAGAACTGAGAACACGCTGTTGGGCAGAGCTGCAACTGACCGCTGGAGTTCAGCTCTCGCCGGACGGCAGAAGGCGAAGAACGAAGCCGCTTGCGAGCGGCGCAGTGCAGCGAAGAGCTCTCCCAATTCGCCGCTAGCTCCACGGTCCTCCTCAGCTGCGAGTAGCAGCGCTCGCAGTACACAGAGCTTCGCAAGGCCCGAAGAGCCGGAGGGAAGTATCGCACACGCAAATGTGCCAGGACAGAGACGTGTTCTACGTTGTCCCCTCTCGTCGTGCAGTTTGTGCCTCTGCTGCTTCTGCTGTTAGGAATCGCTCCTCGAAAGACGAGCGAGAGCGTCCTTCCGGGTGCATTGCACTGAGTCGAGTGCTCGCTCGGGACTTTGCACTCGGGGCCAAGGCAAGAGGGCGTGCTTGCCCGCAGAACTGAGAACACGCTGTTGGGCAGAGCTGCAACTGACCGCTGGAGTTCAGCTCTCGCCGGACGGCAGAAGGCGAAGAACGAAGCCGCTTGCGAGCGGCGCAGTGCAGCGAAGAGCTCTCCCAATTCGCCGCTAGCACCACGGTCCTCCTCAGCTGCGAGTAGCAGCGCTCGCAGTACACAGAGCTTCGCAAGGCCCGAAGAGCCGGAGGGAAGTTTCGCACACGAAAATGTGCCAGGACAGAGACGTGTTCTACGTTGTCCCTTCTCGTCGTGCAGTTTGTGCCTCTGCTGCTTCTGCTGTTAGGAATCGCTCCTCGAAAGACGAGCGAGAGCGTCCTTCCGGGTGCATTGCACTGAGTCGAGTGCTCGCTCGGACTTTGCACTCGGGGCCAAGGCAAGAGGGCGTGCTTGCCCGCAGAACTGAGAACACGCTGTTGGGCAGAGCTGCAACTGACCGCTGGAGTTCAGCTCTCGCCGGACGGCAGAAGGCGAAGAACGAAGCCCGCTTGCGAGCGGCGCAGTGCAGCGAAGAGCTCTCCCAATTCGCCGCTAGCTCCACGGTCCTCCTCAGCTGCGAGTAGCAGCGCTCGCAGTACACAGAGCTTCGCAAGGCCCGAAGAGCCGGAGGGAAGTATCGCACACGCAAATGTGCCAGGACAGAGACGTGTTCTACGTTGTCCCCTCTCGTCGTGCAGTTTGTGCCTCTGCTGCTTCTGCTGTTAGGAATCGCTCCTCGAAAGACGAGCGAGAGCGTCCTTCCGGGTGCATTGCACTGAGTCGAGTGCTCGCTCGGGACTTTGCTCTCGGGGCCAAGGCAAGAGGGCGTGCTTGCCCGCAGAACTGAGAACACGCTGTTGGGCAGAGCTGCAACTGACCGCTGGAGTTCAGCTCTCGCCGGACGGCAGAAGGCGAAGAACGAAGCCGCTTGCGAGCGGCGCAGTGCAGCGAAGAGCTCTCCCAATTCGCCGCTAGCTCCACGGTCCTCCTCAGCTGCGAGTAGCAGCGCTCGCAGTACACAGAGCTTCGCAAGGCCCGAAGAGCCGGAGGGAAGTATCGCACACGCAAATGTGCCAGGACAGAGACGTGTTCTACGTTGTCCCCTCTCGTCGTGCAGTTTGTGCCTCTGCTGCTTCTGCTGTTAGGAATCGCTCCTCGAAAGACGAGCGAGAGCGTCCTTCCGGGTGCATTGCACTGAGTCGAGTGCTCGCTCGGGACTTTGCTCTCGGGGCCAAGGCAAGAGGGCGTGCTTGCCCGCAGAACTGAGAACACGCTGTTGGGCAGAGCTGCAACTGACCGCTGGAGTTCAGCTCTCGCCGGACGGCAGAAGGCGAAGAACGAAGCCGCTTGCGAGCGGCGCAGTGCAGCGAAGAGCTCTCCCAATTCGCCGCTAGCTCCACGGTCCTCCTCAGCTGCGAGTAGCAGCGCTCGCAGTACACAGAGCTTCGCAAGGCCCGAAGAGCCGGAGGGAAGTATCGCACACGCAAATGTGCCAGGACAGAGACGTGTTCTACGTTGTCCCCTCTCGTCGTGCAGTTTGTGCCTCTGCTGCTTCTGCTGTTAGGAATCGCTCCTCGAAAGACGAGCGAGAGCGTCCTTCCGGGTGCATTGCACTGAGTCGAGTGCTCGCTCGGGACTTTGCACTCGGGGCCAAGGCAAGAGGGCGTGCTTGCCCGCAGAACTGAGAACACGCTGTTGGGCAGAGCTGCAACTGACCGCTGGAGTTCAGCTCTCGCCGGACGGCAGAAGGCGAAGAACGAAGCCGCTTGCGAGCGGCGCAGTGCAGCGAAGAGCTCTCCCAATTCGCCGCTAGCTCCACGGTCCTCCTCAGCTGCGAGTAGCAGCGCTCGCAGTACACAGAGCTTCGCAAGGCCCGAAGAGCCGGAGGGAAGTATCGCACACGCAAATGTGCCAGGACAGAGACGTGTTCTACGTTGTCCCCTCTCGTCGTGCAGTTTGTGCCTCTGCTGCTTCTGCTGTTAGGAATCGCTCCTCGAAAGACGAGCGAGAGCGTCCTTCCGGGTGCATTGCACTGAGTCGAGTGCTCGCTCGGGACTTTGCTCTCGGGGCCAAGGCAAGAGGGCGTGCTTGCCCGCAGAACTGAGAACACGCTGTTGGGCAGAGCTGCAACTGACCGCTGGAGTTCAGCTCTCGCCGGACGGCAGAAGGCGAAGAACGAAGCCGCTTGCGAGCGGCGCAGTGCAGCGAAGAGCTCTCCCAATTCGCCGCTAGCTCCACGGTCCTCCTCAGCTGCGAGTAGCAGCGCTCGCAGTACACAGAGCTTCGCAAGGCCCGAAGAGCCGGAGGGAAGTATCGCACACGCAAATGTGCCAGGACAGAGACGTGTTCTACGTTGTCCCCTCTCGTCGTGCAGTTTGTGCCTCTGCTGCTTCTGCTGTTAGGAATCGCTCCTCGAAAGACGAGCGAGAGCGTCCTTCCGGGTGCATTGCACTGAGTCGAGTGCTCGCTCGGGACTTTGCACTCGGGGCCAAGGCAAGAGGGCGTGCTTGCCCGCAGAACTGAGAACACGCTGTTGGGCAGAGCTGCAACTGACCGCTGGAGTTCAGCTCTCGCCGGACGGCAGAAGGCGAAGAACGAAGCCGCTTGCGAGCGGCGCAGTGCAGCGAAGAGCTCTCCCAATTCGCCGCTAGCTCCACGGTCCTCCTCAGCTGCGAGTAGCAGCGCTCGCAGTACACAGAGCTTCGCAAGGCCCGAAGAGCCGGAGGGAAGTATCGCACACGCAAATGTGCCAGGACAGAGACGTGTTCTACGTTGTCCCCTCTCGTCGTGCAGTTTGTGCCTCTGCTGCTTCTGCTGTTAGGAATCGCTCCTCGAAAGACGAGCGAGAGCGTCCTTCCGGGTGCATTGCACTGAGTCGAGTGCTCGCTCGGGACTTTGCTCTCGGGGCCAAGGCAAGAGGGCGTGCTTGCCCGCAGAACTGAGAACACGCTGTTGGGCAGAGCTGCAACTGACCGCTGGAGTTCAGCTCTCGCCGGACGGCAGAAGGCGAAGAACGAAGCCGCTTGCGAGCGGCGCAGTGCAGCGAAGAGCTCTCCCAATTCGCCGCTAGCTCCACGGTCCTTCTCAGCTGCGAGTAGCAGCGCTCGCAGTACACAGAGCTTCGCAAGGCCCGAAGAGCCGGAGGGAAGTATCGCACACGCAAATGTGCCAGGACAGAGACGTGTTCTACGTTGTCCCCTCATCGTGCAGTTTGTGCCTCTGCTGCTTCTGCTGTTAGGAATCGCTCCTCGAAAGACGAGCGAGAGCGTCCTTCCGGGTGCATTGCACTGAGTCGAGTGCTCGCTCGGGACTTTGCTCTCGGGGCCAAGGCAAGAGGGCGTGCTTGCCCGCAGAACTGAGAACACGCTGTTGGGCAGAGCTGCAACTGACCGCTGGAGTTCAGCTCTCGCCGGACGGCAGAAGGCGAAGAACGAAAGCCGCTTGCGAGCGGCGCAGTGCAGCGAAGAGCTCTCCCAATTCGCCGCTAGCTCCACGGTCCTCCTCAGCTGCGAGTAGCAGCGCTCGCAGTACACAGAGCTTCGCAAGGCCCGAAGAGCCGGAGGGAAGTATCGCACACGCAAATGTGCCAGGACAGAGACGTGTTCTACGTTGTCCCCTCTCGTCGTGCAGTTTGTGCCTCTGCTGCTTCTGCTGTTAGGAATCGCTCCTCGAAAGACGAGCGAGAGCGTCCTTCCGGGTGCATTGCACTGAGTCGAGTGCTCGCTCGGGACTTTGCACTCGGGGCCAAGGCAAGAGGGCGTGCTTGCCCGCAGAACTGAGAACACGCTGTTGGGCAGAGCTGCAACTGACCGCTGGAGTTCAGCTCTCGCCGGACGGCAGAAGGCGAAGAACGAAGCCGCTTGCGAGCGGCGCAGTGCAGCGAAGGGCTCTCCGAATTCGCCGCTAGCTCCACGGTCCTCCTCAGCTGCGAGTAGCAGCGCTCGCAGTACACAGAGCTTCGCAAGGCCCGAAGAGCCGGAGGGAAGTATCGCACACGCAAATGTGCCAGGACAGAGACGTGTTCTACGTTGTCCCCTCTCGTCGTGCAGTTTGTGCCTCTGCTGCTTCTGCTGTTAGGAATCGCTCCTCGAAAGACGAGCGAGAGCGTCCTTCCGGGTGCATTGCACTGAGTCGAGTGCTCGCTCGGGACTTTGCACTCGGGGCCAAGGCAAGAGGGCGTGCTTGCCCGCAGAACTGAGAACACGCTGTTGGGCAGAGCTGCAACTGACCGCTGGAGTTCAGCTCTCGCCGGACGGCAGAAGGCGAAGAACGAAGCCGCTTGCGAGCGGCGCAGTGCAGCGAAGGGCTCTCCGAATTCGCCGCTAGCTCCACGGTCCTCCTCAGCTGCGAGTAGCAGCGCTCGCAGTACACAGAGCTTCGCAAGGCCCGAAGAGCCGGAGGGAAGTATCGCACACGCAAATGTGCCAGGACAGAGACGTGTTCTACGTTGTCCCCTCTCGTCGTGCAGTTTGTGCCTCTGCTGCTTCTGCTGTTAGGAATCGCTCCTCGAAAGACGAGCGAGAGCGTCCTTCCGGGTGCATTGCACTGAGTCGAGTGCTCGCTCGGGACTTTGCACTCGGGGCCAAGGCAAGAGGGCGTGCTTGCCCGCAGAACTGAGAACACGCTGTTGGGCAGAGCTGCAACTGACCGCTGGAGTTCAGCTCTCGCCGGACGGCAGAAGGCGAAGAACGAAGCCGCTTGCGAGCGGCGCAGTGCAGCGAAGGGCTCTCCGAATTCGCCGCTAGCTCCACGGTCCTCCTCAGCTGCGAGTAGCAGCGCTCGCAGTACACAGAGCTTCGCAAGGCCCGAAGAGCCGGAGGGAAGTATCGCACACGCAAATGTGCCAGGACAGAGACGTGTTCTACGTTGTCCCCTCTCGTCGTGCAGTTTGTGCCTCTGCTGCTTCTGCTGTTAGGAATCGCTCCTCGAAAGACGAGCGAGAGCGTCCTTCCGGGTGCATTGCACTGAGTCGAGTGCTCGCTCGGGACTTTGCTCTCGGGGCCAAGGCAAGAGGGCGTGCTTGCCCGCAGAACTGAGAACACGCTGTTGGGCAGAGCTGCAACTGACCGCTGGAGTTCAGCTCTCGCCGGACGGCAGAAGGCGAAGAACGAAGCCGCTTGCGAGCGGCGCAGTGCAGCGAAGGGCTCTCCCAATTCGCCGCTAGCTCCACGGTCCTCCTCAGCTGCGAGTAGCAGCGCTCGCAGTACACAGAGCTTCGCAAGGCCCGAAGAGCCGGAGGGAAGTATCGCACACGCAAATGTGCCAGGACAGAGACGTGTTCTACGTTGTCCCCTCTCGTCGTGCAGTTTGTGCCTCTGCTGCTTCTGCTGTTAGGAATCGCTCCTCGAAAGACGAGCGAGAGCGTCCTTCCGGGTGCATTGCACTGAGTCGAGTGCTCGCTCGGGACTTTGCACTCGGGGCCAAGGCAAGAGGGCGTGCTTGCCCGCAGAACTGAGAACACGCTGTTGGGCAGAGCTGCAACTGACCGCTGGAGTTCAGCTCTCGCCGGACGGCAGAAGGCGAAGAACGAAGCCGCTTGCGAGCGGCGCAGTGCAGCGAAGAGCTCTCCCAATTCGCCGCTAGCTCCACGGTCCTCCTCAGCTGCGAGTAGCAGCGCTCGCAGTACACAGAGCTTCGCAAGGCCCGAAGAGCCGGAGGGAAGTTTCGCACACGAAAATGTGCCAGGACAGAGACGTGTTCTACGTTGTCCCCTCTCGTCGTGCAGTTTGTGCCTCTGCTGCTTCTGCTGTTAGGAATCGCTCCTCGAAAGACGAGCGAGAGCGTCCTTCCGGGTGCATTGCACTGAGTCGAGTGCTCGCTCGGGACTTTGCACTCGGGGCCAAGGCAAGAGGGCGTGCTTGCCCGCAGAACTGAGAACACGCTGTTGGGCAGAGCTGCAACTGACCGCTGGAGTTCAGCTCTCGCCGGACGGCAGAAGGCGAAGAACGAAGCCGCTTGCGAGCGGCGCAGTGCAGCGAAGAGCTCTCCCAATTCGCCGCTAGCTCCACGGTCCTCCTCAGCTGCGAGTAGCAGCGCTCGCAGTACACAGAGCTTCGCAAGGCCCGAAGAGCCGGAGGGAAGTATCGCACACGCAAATGTGCCAGGACAGAGACGTGTTCTACGTTGTCCCCTCTCGTCGTGCAGTTTGTGCCTCTGCTGCTTCTGCTGTTAGGAATCGCTCCTCGAAAGACGAGCGAGAGCGTCCTTCCGGGTGCATTGCACTGAGTCGAGTGCTCGCTCGGGACTTTGCTCTCGGGGCCAAGGCAAGAGGGCGTGCTTGCCCGCAGAACTGAGAACACGCTGTTGGGCAGAGCTGCAACTGACCGCTGGAGTTCAGCTCTCGCCGGACGGCAGAAGGCGAAGAACGAAGCCGCTTGTGAGCGGCGCAGTGCAGCGAAGAGCTCTCCCAATTCGCCGCTAGCTCCACGGTCCTCCTCAGCTGCGAGTAGCAGCGCTCGCAGTACACAGAGCTTCGCAAGGCCCGAAGAGCCGGAGGGAAGTATCGCACACGCAAATGTGCCAGGACAGAGACGTGTTCTACGTTGTCCCCTCTCGTCGTGCAGTTTGTGCCTCTGCTGCTTCTGCTGTTAGGAATCGCTCCTCGAAAGACGAGCGAGAGCGTCCTTCCGGGTGCATTGCACTGAGTCGAGTGCTCGCTCGGGACTTTGCTCTCGGGGCCAAGGCAAGAGGGCGTGCTTGCCCGCAGAACTGAGAACACGCTGTTGGGCAGAGCTGCAACTGACCGCTGGAGTTCAGCTCTCGCCGGACGGCAGAAGGCGAAGAACGAAGCCGCTTGCGAGCGGCGCAGTGCAGCGAAGAGCTCTCCCAATTCGCCGCTAGCTCCACGGTCCTCCTCAGCTGCGAGTAGCAGCGCTCGCAGTACACAGAGCTTCGCAAGGCCCGAAGAGCCGGAGGGAAGTTTCGCACACGAAAATGTGCCAGGACAGAGACGTGTTCTACGTTGTCCCCTCTCGTCGTGCAGTTTGTGCCTCTGCTGCTTCTGCTGTTAGGAATCGCTCCTCGAAAGACGAGCGAGAGCGTCCTTCCGGGTGCATTGCACTGAGTCGAGTGCTCGCTCGGGACTTTGCTCTCGGGGCCAAGGCAAGAGGGCGTGCTTGCCCGCAGAACTGAGAACACGCTGTTGGGCAGAGCTGCAACTGACCGCTGGAGTTCAGCTCTCGCCGGACGGCAGAAGGCGAAGAACGAAGCCGCTTGCGAGCGGCGCAGTGCAGCGAAGAGCTCTCCCAATTCGCCGCTAGCTCCACGGTCCTCCTCAGCTGCGAGTAGCAGCGCTCGCAGTACACAGAGCTTCGCAAGGCCCGAAGAGCCGGAGGGTAGTTTCGCACACGAAAATGTGCCAGGACAGAGACGTGTTCTACGTTGTCCCCTCTCGTCGTGCAGTTTGTGCCTCTGCTGCTTCTGCTGTTAGGAATCGCTCCTCGAAAGACGAGCGAGAGCGTCCTTCCGGGTGCATTGCACTGAGTCGAGTGCTCGCTCGGGACTTTGCACTCGGGGCCAAAGCAGGAGGGCGTGCTTGCCCGCAGAACTGAGAACACGCTGTTGGGCAGAGCTGCAACTGACCGCTGGAGTTCAGCTCTCGCCGGACGGCAGAAGGCGAAGAACGAAGCCGCTTGCGAGCGGCGCAGTGCAGCGAAGAGCTCTCCCAATTCGCCGCTAGCTCCACGGTCCTCCTCAGCTGCGAGTAGCAGCGCTCGCAGTACACAGAGCTTCGCAAGGCCCGAAGAGCCGGAGGGAAGTATCGCACACGCAAATGTGCCAGGACAGAGACGTGTTCTACGTTGTCCCCTCTCGTCGTGCAGTTTGTGCCTCTGCTGCTTCTGCTGTTAGGAATCGCTCCTCGAAAGACGAGCGAGAGCGTCCTTCCGGGTGCATTGCACTGAGTCGAGTGCTCGCTCGGGACTTTGCACTCGGGGCCAAGGCAAGAGGGCGTGCTTGCCCGCAGAACTGAGAACACGCTGTTGGGCAGAGCTGCAACTGACCGCTGGAGTTCAGCTCTCGCCGGACGGCAGAAGGCGAAGAACGAAGCCGCTTGCGAGCGGCGCAGTGCAGCGAAGAGCTCTCCCAATTCGCCGCTAGCTCCACGGTCCTCCTCAGCTGCGAGTAGCAGCGCTCGCAGTACACAGAGCTTCGCAAGGCCCGAAGAGCCGGAGGGAAGTATCGCACACGAAAATGTGCCAGGACAGAGACGTGTTCTACGTTGTCCCCTCTCGTCGTGCAGTTTGTGCCTCTGCTGCTTCTGCTGTTAGGAATCGCTCCTCGAAAGACGAGCGAGAGCGTCCTTCCGGGTGCATTGCACTGAGTCGAGTGCTCGCTCGGGACTTTGCACTCGGGGCCAAGGCAAGAGGGCGTGCTTGCCCGCAGAACTGAGAACACGCTGTTGGGCAGAGCTGCAACTGACCGCTGGAGTTCAGCTCTCGCCGGACGGCAGAAGGCGAAGAACGAAGCCGCTTGCGAGCGGCGCAGTGCAGCGAAGGGCTCTCCGAATTCGCCGCTAGCTCCACGGTCCTTCTCAGCTGCGAGTAGCAGCGCTCGCAGTACACAGAGCTTCGCAAGGCCCGAAGAGCCGGAGGGAAGTATCGCACACGAAAATGTGCCAGGACAGAGACGTGTTCTACGTTGTCCCCTCTCGTCGTGCAGTTTGTGCCTCTGCTGCTTCTGCTGTTAGGAATCGCTCCTCGAAAGACGAGCGAGAGCGTCCTTCCGGGTGCATTGCACTGAGTCGAGTGCTCGCTCGGGACTTTGCACTCGGGGCCAAGGCAAGAGGGCGTGCTTGCCCGCAGAACTGAGAACACGCTGTTGGGCAGAGCTGCAACTGACCGCTGGAGTTCAGCTCTCGCCGGACGGCAGAAGGCGAAGAACGAAGCCGCTTGCGAGCGGCGCAGTGCAGCGAAGAGCTCTCCCAATTCGCCGCTAGCTCCACGGTCCTCCTCAGCTGCGAGTAGCAGCGCTCGCAGTACACAGAGCTTCGCAAGGCCCGAAGAGCCGGAGGGAAGTATCGCACACGCAAATGTGCCAGGACGGAGACGTGTTCTACGTTGTCCCCTCTCGTCGTGCAGTTTGTGCCTCTGCTGCTTCTGCTGTTAGGAATCGCTCCTCGAAAGACGAGCGAGAGCGTCCTTCCGGGTGCATTGCACTGAGTCGAGCGCTCGCTCGGGACTTTGCACTCGGGGCCAAGGCAAGAGGGCGTGCTTGCCCGCAGAACTGAGAACACGCTGTTGGGCAGATCTGCAACTGACCGCTGGAGTTCAGCTCTCGCCGGACGGCAGAAGGCGAAGAACGAAGCCGCTTGCGAGCGGCGCAGTGCAGCGAAGAGCTCTCCCAATTCGCCGCTAGCTCCACGGTCCTCCTCAGCTGCGAGTAGCAGCGCTCGCAGTACACAGAGCTTCGCAAGGCCCGAAGAGCCGGAGGGAAGTATCGCACACGCAAATGTGCCAGGACAGAGACGTGTTCTACGTTGTCCCCTCTCGTCGTGCAGTTTGTGCCTCTGCTGCTTCTGCTGTTAGGAATCGCTCCTCGAAAGACGAGCGAGAGCGTCCTTCCGGGTGCATTGCACTGAGTCGAGTGCTCGCTCGGGACTTTGCACTCGGGGCCAAGGCAAGAGGGCGTGCTTGCCCGCAGAACTGAGAACACGCTGTTGGGCAGAGCTGCAACTGACCGCTGGAGTTCAGCTCTCGCCGGACGGCAGAAGGCGAAGAACGAAGCCGCTTGCGAGCGGCGCAGTGCAGCGAAGAGCTCTCCCAATTCGCCGCTAGCTCCACGGTCCTCCTCAGCTGCGAGTAGCAGCGCTCGCAGTACACAGAGCTTCGCAAGGCCCGAAGAGCCGGAGGGAAGTATCGCACACGCAAATGTGCCAGGACAGAGACGTGTTCTACGTTGTCCCCTCTCGTCGTGCAGTTTGTGCCTCTGCTGCTTCTGCTGTTAGGAATCGCTCCTCGAAAGACGAGCGAGAGCGTCCTTCCGGGTGCATTGCACTGAGTCGAGTGCTCGCTCGGGACTTTGCACTCGGGGCCAAGGCAAGAGGGCGTGCTTGCCCGCAGAACTGAGAACACGCTGTTGGGCAGAGCTGCAACTGACCGCTGGAGTTCAGCTCTCGCCGGACGGCAGAAGGCGAAGAACGAAGCCGCTTGCGAGCGGCGCAGTGCAGCGAAGAGCTCTCCCAATTCGCCGCTAGCTCCACGGTCCTCCTCAGCTGCGAGTAGCAGCGCTCGCAGTACACAGAGCTTCGCAAGGCCCGAAGAGCCGGAGGGAAGTATCGCACACGCAAATGTGCCAGGACAGAGACGTGTTCTACGTTGTCCCCTCTCGTCGTGCAGTTTGTGCCTCTGCTGCTTCTGCTGTTAGGAATCGCTCCTCGAAAGACGAGCGAGAGCGTCCTTCCGGGTGCATTGCACTGAGTCGAGTGCTCGCTCGGGACTTTGCACTCGGGGCCAAGGCAAGAGGGCGTGCTTGCCCGCAGAACTGAGAACACGCTGTTGGGCAGAGCTGCAACTGACCGCTGGAGTTCAGCTCTCGCCGGACGGCAGAAGGCGAAGAACGAAGCCGCTTGCGAGCGGCGCAGTGCAGCGAAGAGCTCTCCCAATTCGCCGCTAGCTCCACGGTCCTCCTCAGCTGCGAGTAGCAGCGCTCGCAGTACACAGAGCTTCGCAAGGCCCGAAGAGCCGGAGGGAAGTATCGCACACGCAAATGTGCCAGGACAGAGACGTGTTCTACGTTGTCCCCTCTCGTCGTGCAGTTTGTGCCTCTGCTGCTTCTGCTGTTAGGAATCGCTCCTCGAAAGACGAGCGAGAGCGTCCTTCCGGGTGCATTGCACTGAGTCGAGTGCTCGCTCGGGACTTTGCACTCGGGGCCAAGGCAAGAGGGCGTGCTTGCCCGCAGAACTGAGAACACGCTGTTGGGCAGAGCTGCAACTGACCGCTGGAGTTCAGCTCTCGCCGGACGGCAGAAGGCGAAGAACGAAGCCGCTTGCGAGCGGCGCAGTGCAGCGAAGAGCTCTCCCAATTCGCCGCTAGCTCCACGGTCCTTCTCAGCTGCGAGTAGCAGCGCTCGCAGTACACAGAGCTTCGCAAGGCCCGAAGAGCCGGAGGGAAGTATCGCACACGCAAATGTGCCAGGACAGAGACGTGTTCTACGTTGTCCCCTCTCGTCGTGCAGTTTGTGCCTCTGCTGCTTCTGCTGTTAGGAATCGCTCCTCGAAAGACGAGCGAGAGCGTCCTTCCGGGTGCATTGCACTGAGTCGAGTGCTCGCTCGGGACTTTGCTCTCGGGGCCAAGGCAAGAGGGCGTGCTTGCCCGCAGAACTGAGAACACGCTGTTGGGCAGAGCTGCAACTGACCGCTGGAGTTCAGCTCTCGCCGGACGGCAGAAGGCGAAGAACGAAGCCGCTTGCGAGCGGCGCAGTGCAGCGAAGAGCTCTCCCAATTCGCCGCTAGCTCCACGGTCCTCCTCAGCTGCGAGTAGCAGCGCTCGCAGTACACAGAGCTTCGCAAGGCCCGAAGAGCCGGAGGGAAGTATCGCACACGCAAATGTGCCAGGACAGAGACGTGTTCTACGTTGTCCCCTCTCGTCGTGCAGTTTGTGCCTCTGCTGCTTCTGCTGTTAGGAATCGCTCCTCGAAAGTAGCGAGAGCGTCCTTCCGGGTGCATTGGGCACTGAGTCGAGTGCTCGCTCGGGACTTTGCACTCGGGGCCAAGGCAAGAGGGCGTGCTTGCCCGCAGAACTGAGAACACGCTGTTGGGCAGAGCTGCAACTGACCGCTGGAGTTCAGCTCTCGCCGGACGGCAGAAGGCGAAGAACGAAGCCGCTTGCGAGCGGCGCAGTGCAGCGAAGAGCTCTCCCAATTCGCCGCTAGCTCCACGGTCCTCCTCAGCTGCGAGTAGCAGCGCTCGCAGTACACAGAGCTTCGCAAGGCCCGAAGAGCCGGAGGGAAGTATCGCACACGCAAATGTGCCAGGACAGAGACGTGTTCTACGTTGTCCCCTCTCGTCGTGCAGTTTGTGCCTCTGCTGCTTCTGCTGTTAGGAATCGCTCCTCGAAAGACGAGCGAGAGCGTCCTTCCGGGTGCATTGCACTGAGTCGAGTGCTCGCTCGGGACTTTGCACTCGGGGCCAAGGCAAGAGGGCGTGCTTGCCCGCAGAACTGAGAACACGCTGTTGGGCAGAGCTGCAACTGACCGCTGGAGTTCAGCTCTCGCCGGACGGCAGAAGGCGAAGAACGAAGCCGCTTGCGAGCGGCGCAGTGCAGCGAAGAGCTCTCCCAATTCGCCGCTAGCTCCACGGTCCTCCTCAGCTGCGAGTAGCAGCGCTCGCAGTACACAGAGCTTCGCAAGGCCCGAAGAGCCGGAGGGAAGTATCGCACACGCAAATGTGCCAGGACAGAGACGTGTTCTACGTTGTCCCCTCTCGTCGTGCAGTTTGTGCCTCTGCTGCTTCTGCTGTTAGGAATCGCTCCTCGAAAGACGAGCGAGAGCGTCCTTCCGGGTGCATTGCACTGAGTCGAGTGCTCGCTCGGGACTTTGCACTCGGGGCCAAGGCAAGAGGGCGTGCTTGCCCGCAGAACTGAGAACACGCTGTTGGGCAGAGCTGCAACTGACCGCTGGAGTTCAGCTCTCGCCGGACGGCAGAAGGCGAAGAACGAAGCCGCTTGCGAGCGGCGCAGTGCAGCGAAGAGCTCTCCCAATTCGCCGCTAGCTCCACGGTCCTCCTCAGCTGCGAGTAGCAGCGCTCGCAGTACACAGAGCTTCGCAAGGCCCGAAGAGCCGGAGGGAAGTATCGCACACGCAAATGTGCCAGGACAGAGACGTGTTCTACGTTGTCCCCTCTCGTCGTGCAGTTTGTGCCTCTGCTGCTTCTGCTGTTAGGAATCGCTCCTCGAAAGACGAGCGAGAGCGTCCTTCCGGGTGCATTGCACTGAGTCGAGTGCTCGCTCGGGACTTTGCACTCGGGGCCAAGGCAAGAGGGCGTGCTTGCCCGCAGAACTGAGAACACGCTGTTGGGCAGAGCTGCAACTGACCGCTGGAGTTCAGCTCTCGCCGGACGGCAGAAGGCGAAGAACGAAGCCGCTTGCGAGCGGCGCAGTGCAGCGAAGAGCTCTCCCAATTCGCCGCTAGCTCCACGGTCCTCCTCAGCTGCGAGTAGCAGCGCTCGCAGTACACAGAGCTTCGCAAGGCCCGAAGAGCCGGAGGGAAGTATCGCACACGCAAATGTGCCAGGACAGAGACGTGTTCTACGTTGTCCCCTCTCGTCGTGCAGTTTGTGCCTCTGCTGCTTCTGCTGTTAGGAATCGCTCCTCGAAAGACGAGCGAGAGCGTCCTTCCGGGTGCATTGCACTGAGTCGAGTGCTCGCTCGGGACTTTGCACTCGGGGCCAAGGCAAGAGGGCGTGCTTGCCCGCAGAACTGAGAACACGCTGTTGGGCAGAGCTGCAACTGACCGCTGGAGTTCAGCTCTCGCCGGACGGCAGAAGGCGAAGAACGAAGCCGCTTGCGAGCGGCGCAGTGCAGCGAAGAGCTCTCCCAATTCGCCGCTAGCTCCACGGTCCTCCTCAGCTGCGAGTAGCAGCGCTCGCAGTACACAGAGCTTCGCAAGGCCCGAAGAGCCGGAGGGAAGTATCGCACACGCAAATGTGCCAGGACAGAGACGTGTTCTACGTTGTCCCCTCTCGTCGTGCAGTTTGTGCCTCTGCTGCTTCTGCTGTTAGGAATCGCTCCTCGAAAGACGAGCGAGAGCGTCCTTCCGGGTGCATTGCACTGAGTCGAGTGCTCGCTCGGGACTTTGCACTCGGGGCCAAGGCAAGAGGGCGTGCTTGCCCGCAGAACTGAGAACACGCTGTTGGGCAGAGCTGCAACTGACCGCTGGAGTTCAGCTCTCGCCGGACGGCAGAAGGCGAAGAACGAAGCCGCTTGCGAGCGGCGCAGTGCAGCGAAGGGCTCTCCGAATTCGCCGCTAGCTCCACGGTCCTCCTCAGCTGCGAGTAGCAGCGCTCGCAGTACACAGAGCTTCGCAAGGCCCGAAGAGCCGGAGGGAAGTATCGCACACGCAAATGTGCCAGGACAGAGACGTGTTCTACGTTGTCCCCTCTCGTCGTGCAGTTTGTGCCTCTGCTGCTTCTGCTGTTAGGAATCGCTCCTCGAAAGACGAGCGAGAGCGTCCTTCCGGGTGCATTGCACTGAGTCGAGTGCTCGCTCGGGACTTTGCTCTCGGGGCCAAGGCAAGAGGGCGTGCTTGTCCGCAGAACTGAGAACACGCTGTTGGGCAGAGCTGCAACTGACCGCTGGAGTTCAGCTCTCGCCGGACGGCAGAAGGCGAAGAACGAAGCCGCTTGCGAGCGGCGCAGTGCAGCGAAGGGCTCTCCGAATTCGCCGCTAGCTCCACGGTCCTCCTCAGCTGCGAGTAGCAGCGCTCGCAGTACACAGAGCTTCGCAAGGCCCGAAGAGCCGGAGGGAAGTATCGCACACGCAAATGTGCCAGGACAGAGACGTGTTCTACGTTGTCCCCTCTCGTCGTGCAGTTTGTGCCTCTGCTGCTTCTGCTGTTAGGAATCGCTCCTCGAAAGACGAGCGAGAGCGTCCTTCCGGGTGCATTGCACTGAGTCGAGTGCTCGCTCGGGACTTTGCTCTCGGGGCCAAGGCAAGAGGGCGTGCTTGCCCGCAGAACTGAGAACACGCTGTTGGGCAGAGCTGCAACTGACCGCTGGAGTTCAGCTCTCGCCGGACGGCAGAAGGCGAAGAACGAAGCCGCTTGCGAGCGGCGCAGTGCAGCGAAGGGCTCTCCCTATTCGCCGCTAGCTCCACGGTCCTCCTCAGCTGCGAGTAGCAGCGCTCGCAGTACACAGAGCTTCGCAAGGCCCGAAGAGCCGGAGGGAAGTTTCGCACACGAAAATGTGCCAGGACAGAGACGTGTTCTACGTTGTCCCCTCTCGTCGTGCAGTTTGTGCCTCTGCTGCTTCTGCTGTTAGGAATCGCTCCTCGAAAGACGAGCGAGAGCGTCCTTCCGGGTGCATTGCACTGAGTCGAGTGCTCGCTCGGGACTTTGCTCTCGGGGCCAAGGCAAGAGGGCGTGCTTGCCCGCAGAACTGAGAACACGCTGTTGGGCAGAGCTGCAACTGACCGCTGGAGTTCAGCTCTCGCCGGACGGCAGAAGGCGAAGAACGAAGCCGCTTGCGAGCGGCGCAGTGCAGCGAAGAGCTCTCCCAATTCGCCGCTAGCTCCACGGTCCTCCTCAGCTGCGAGTAGCAGCGCTCGCAGTACACAGAGCTTCGCAAGGCCCGAAGAGCCGGAGGGAAGTTTCGCACACGAAAATGTGCCGGGACAGAGACGTGTTCTACGTTGTCCCCTCTCGTCGTGCAGTTTGTGCCTCTGCTGCTTCTGCTGTTAGGAATCGCTCCTCGAAAGACGAGCGAGAGCGTCCTTCCGGGTGCATTGCACTGAGTCGAGTGCTCGCTCGGGACTTTGCACTCGGGGCCAAGGCAAGAGGGCGTGCTTGCCCGCAGAACTGAGAACACGCTGTTGGGCAGAGCTGCAACTGACCGCTGGAGTTCAGCTCTCGCCGGACGGCAGAAGGCGAAGAACGAAGCCGCTTGCGAGCGGCGCAGTGCAGCGAAGGGCTCTCCCAATTCGCCGCTAGCTCCACGGTCCTCCTCAGCTGCGAGTAGCAGCGCTCGCAGTACACAGAGCTTCGCAAGGCCCGAAGAGCCGGAGGGAAGTTTCGCACACGCAAATGTGCCGGGACAGAGACGTGTTCTACGTTGTCCCCTCTCGTCGTGCAGTTTGTGCCTCTGCTGCTTCTGCTGTTAGGAATCGCTCCTCGAAAGACGAGCGAGAGCGTCCTTCCGGGTGCATTGCACTGAGTCGAGTGCTCGCTCGGGACTTTGCACTCGGGGCCAAGGCAAGAGGGCGTGCTTGCCCGCAGAACTGAGAACACGCTGTTGGGCAGAGCTGCAACTGACCGCTGGAGTTCAGCTCTCGCCGGACGGCAGAAGGCGAAGAACGAAGCCGCTTGCGAGCGGCGCAGTGCAGCGAAGAGCTCTCCCAATTCGCCGCTAGCTCCACGGTCCTCCTCAGCTGCGAGTAGCAGCGCTCGCAGTACACAGAGCTTCGCAAGGCCCGAAGAGCCGGAGGGAAGTTTCGCACACGCAAATGTGCCGGGACAGAGACGTGTTCTACGTTGTCCCCTCTCGTCGTGCAGTTTGTGCCTCTGCTGCTTCTGCTGTTAGGAATCGCTCCTCGAAAGACGAGCGAGAGCGTCCTTCCGGGTGCATTGCACTGAGTCGAGTGCTCGCTCGGGACTTTGCACTCGGGGCCAAGGCAAGAGGGCGTGCTTGCCCGCAGAACTGAGAACACGCTGTTGGGCAGAGCTGCAACTGACCGCTGGAGTTCAGCTCTCGCCGGACGGCAGAAGGCGAAGAACGAAGCCGCTTGCGAGCGGCGCAGTGCAGCGAAGAGCTCTCCCAATTCGCCGCTAGCTCCACGGTCCTCCTCAGCTGCGAGTAGCAGCGCTCGCAGTACACAGAGCTTCGCAAGGCCCGAAGAGCCGGAGGGAAGTATCGCACACGCAAATGTGCCGGGACAGAGACGTGTTCTACGTTGTCCCCTCTCGTCGTGCAGTTTGTGCCTCTGCTGCTTCTGCTGTTAGGAATCGCTCCTCGAAAGACGAGCGAGAGCGTCCTTCCGGGTGCATTGCACTGAGTCGAGTGCTCGCTCGGGACTTTGCACTCGGGGCCAAGGCAAGAGGGCGTGCTTGCCCGCAGAACTGAGAACACGCTGTTGGGCAGAGCTGCAACTGACCGCTGGAGTTCAGCTCTCGCCGGACGGCAGAAGGCGAAGAACGAAGCCGCTTGCGAGCGGCGCAGTGCAGCGAAGGGCTCTCCCAATTCGCCGCTAGCTCCACGGTCCTCCTCAGCTGCGAGTAGCAGCGCTCGCAGTACACAGAGCTTCGCAAGGCCCGAAGAGCCGGAGGGAAGTATCGCACACGCAAATGTGCCGGGACAGAGACGTGTTCTACGTTGTCCCCTCTCGTCGTGCAGTTTGTGCCTCTGCTGCTTCTGCTGTTAGGAATCGCTCCTCGAAAGACGAGCGAGAGCGTCCTTCCGGGTGCATTGCACTGAGTCGAGTGCTCGCTCGGGACTTTGCACTCGGGGCCAAGGCAAGAGGGCGTGCTTGCCCGCAGAACTGAGAACACGCTGTTGGGCAGAGCTGCAACTGACCGCTGGAGTTCAGCTCTCGCCGGACGGCAGAAGGCGAAGAACGAAGCCGCTTGCGAGCGGCGCAGTGCAGCGAAGGGCTCTCCGAATTCGCCGCTAGCTCCACGGTCCTTCTCAGCTGCGAGTAGCAGCGCTCGCAGTACACAGAGCTTCGCAAGGCCCGAAGAGCCGGAGGGAAGTATCGCACACGCAAATGTGCCGGGACAGAGACGTGTTCTACGTTGTCCCCTCTCGTCGTGCAGTTTGTGCCTCTGCTGCTTCTGCTGTTAGGAATCGCTCCTCGAAAGACGAGCGAGAGCGTCCTTCCGGGTGCATTGCACTGAGTCGAGTGCTCGCTCGGGACTTTGCTCTCGGGGCCAAGGCAAGAGGGCGTGCTTGCCCGCAGAACTGAGAACACGCTGTTGGGCAGAGCTGCAACTGACCGCTGGAGTTCAGCTCTCGCCGGACGGCAGAAGGCGAAGAACGAAGCCGCTTGCGAGCGGCGCAGTGCAGCGAAGGGCTCTCCGAATTCGCCGCTAGCTCCACGGTCCTCCTCAGCTGCGAGTAGCAGCGCTCGCAGTACACAGAGCTTCGCAAGGCCCGAAGAGCCGGAGGGAAGTATCGCACACGCAAATGTGCCGGGACAGAGACGTGTTCTACGTTGTCCCCTCTCGTCGTGCAGTTTGTGCCTCTGCTGCTTCTGCTGTTAGGAATCGCTCCTCGAAAGACGAGCGAGAGCGTCCTTCCGGGTGCATTGCACTGAGTCGAGTGCTCGCTCGGGACTTTGCTCTCGGGGCCAAGGCAAGAGGGCGTGCTTGCCCGCAGAACTGAGAACACGCTGTTGGGCAGAGCTGCAACTGACCGCTGGAGTTCAGCTCTCGCCGGACGGCAGAAGGCGAAGAACGAAGCCGCTTGCGAGCGGCGCAGTGCAGCGAAGGGCTCTCCGAATTCGCCGCTAGCTCCACGGTCCTCCTCAGCTGCGAGTAGCAGCGCTCGCAGTACACAGAGCTTCGCAAGGCCCGAAGAGCCGGAGGGAAGTATCGCACACGCAAATGTGCCAGGACAGAGACGTGTTCTACGTTGTCCCCTCTCGTCGTGCAGTTTGTGCCTCTGCTGCTTCTGCTGTTAGGAATCGCTCCTCGAAAGACGAGCGAGAGCGTCCTTCCGGGTGCATTGCACTGAGTCGAGTGCTCGCTCGGGACTTTGCTCTCGGGGCCAAGGCAAGAGGGCGTGCTTGCCCGCAGAACTGAGAACACGCTGTTGGGCAGAGCTGCAACTGACCGCTGGAGTTCAGCTCTCGCCGGACGGCAGAAGGCGAAGAACGAAGCCGCTTGCGAGCGGCGCAGTGCAGCGAAGGGCTCTCCCAATTCGCCGCTAGCTCCACGGTCCTCCTCAGCTGCGAGTAGCAGCGCTCGCAGTACACAGAGCTTCGCAAGGCCCGAAGAGCCGGAGGGAAGTTTCGCACACGAAAATGTGCCAGGACAGAGACGTGTTCTACGTTGTCCCCTCTCGTCGTGCAGTTTGTGCCTCTGCTGCTTCTGCTGTTAGGAATCGCTCCTCGAAAGACGAGCGAGAGCGTCCTTCCGGGTGCATTGCACTGAGTCGAGTGCTCGCTCGGGACTTTGCTCTCGGGGCCAAGGCAAGAGGGCGTGCTTGCCCGCAGAACTGAGAACACGCTGTTGGGCAGAGCTGCAACTGACCGCTGGAGTTCAGCTCTCGCCGGACGGCAGAAGGCGAAGAACGAAGCCGCTTGCGAGCGGCGCAGTGCAGCGAAGGGCTCTCCCAATTCGCCGCTAGCTCCACGGTCCTCCTCAGCTGCGAGTAGCAGCGCTCGCAGTACACAGAGCTTCGCAAGGCCCGAAGAGCCGGAGGGAAGTTTCGCACACGAAAATGTGCCAGGACAGAGACGTGTTCTACGTTGTCCCTTCTCGTCGTGCAGTTTGTGCCTCTGCTGCTTCTGCTGTTAGGAATCGCTCCTCGAAAGACGAGCGAGAGCGTCCTTCCGGGTGCATTGCACTGAGTCGAGTGCTCGCTCGGGACTTTGCACTCGGGGCCAAGGCAAGAGGGCGTGCTTGCCCGCAGAACTGAGAACACGCTGTTGGGCAGAGCTGCAACTGACCGCTGGAGTTCAGCTCTCGCCGGACGGCAGAAGGCGAAGAACGAAGCCGCTTGCGAGCGGCGCAGTGCAGCGAAGAGCTCTCCCAATTCGCCGCTAGCTCCACGGTCCTCCTCAGCTGCGAGTAGCAGCGCTCGCAGTACACAGAGCTTCGCAAGGCCCGAAGAGCCGGAGGGAAGTTTCGCACACGCAAATGTGCCGGGACAGAGACGTGTTCTACGTTGTCCCCTCTCGTCGTGCAGTTTGTGCCTCTGCTGCTTCTGCTGTTAGGAATCGCTCCTCGAAAGACGAGCGAGAGCGTCCTTCCGGGTGCATTGCACTGAGTCGAGTGCTCGCTCGGGACTTTGCACTCGGGGCCAAGGCAAGAGGGCGTGCTTGCCCGCAGAACTGAGAACACGCTGTTGGGCAGAGCTGCAACTGACCGCTGGAGTTCAGCTCTCGCCGGACGGCAGAAGGCGAAGAACGAAGCCGCTTGCGAGCGGCGCAGTGCAGCGAAGAGCTCTCCCAATTCGCCGCTAGCTCCACGGTCCTCCTCAGCTGCGAGTAGCAGCGCTCGCAGTACACAGAGCTTCGCAAGGCCCGAAGAGCCGGAGGGAAGTTTCGCACACGCAAATGTGCCGGGACAGAGACGTGTTCTACGTTGTCCCCTCTCGTCGTGCAGTTTGTGCCTCTGCTGCTTCTGCTGTTAGGAATCGCTCCTCGAAAGACGAGCGAGAGCGTCCTTCCGGGTGCATTGCACTGAGTCGAGTGCTCGCTCGGGACTTTGCACTCGGGGCCAAGGCAAGAGGGCGTGCTTGCCCGCAGAACTGAGAACACGCTGTTGGGCAGAGCTGCAACTGACCGCTGGAGTTCAGCTCTCGCCGGACGGCAGAAGGCGAAGAACGAAGCCGCTTGCGAGCGGCGCAGTGCAGCGAAGAGCTCTCCCAATTCGCCGCTAGCTCCACGGTCCTCCTCAGCTGCGAGTAGCAGCGCTCGCAGTACACAGAGCTTCGCAAGGCCCGAAGAGCCGGAGGGAAGTTTCGCACACGCAAATGTGCCGGGACAGAGACGTGTTCTACGTTGTCCCCTCTCGTCGTGCAGTTTGTGCCTCTGCTGCTTCTGCTGTTAGGAATCGCTCCTCGAAAGACGAGCGAGAGCGTCCTTCCGGGTGCATTGCACTGAGTCGAGTGCTCGCTCGGGACTTTGCACTCGGGGCCAAGGCAAGAGGGCGTGCTTGCCCGCAGAACTGAGAACACGCTGTTGGGCAGAGCTGCAACTGACCGCTGGAGTTCAGCTCTCGCCGGACGGCAGAAGGCGAAGAACGAAGCCGCTTGCGAGCGGCGCAGTGCAGCGAAGAGCTCTCCCAATTCGCCGCTAGCTCCACGGTCCTCCTCAGCTGCGAGTAGCAGCGCTCGCAGTACACAGAGCTTCGCAAGGCCCGAAGAGCCGGAGGGAAGTATCGCACACGCAAATGTGCCGGGACAGAGACGTGTTCTACGTTGTCCCCTCTCGTCGTGCAGTTTGTGCCTCTGCTGCTTCTGCTGTTAGGAATCGCTCCTCGAAAGACGAGCGAGAGCGTCCTTCCGGGTGCATTGCACTGAGTCGAGTGCTCGCTCGGGACTTTGCTCTCGGGGCCAAGGCAAGAGGGCGTGCTTGCCCGCAGAACTGAGAACACGCTGTTGGGCAGAGCTGCAACTGACCGCTGGAGTTCAGCTCTCGCCGGACGGCAGAAGGCGAAGAACGAAGCCGCTTGCGAGCGGCGCAGTGCAGCGAAGAGCTCTCCCAATTCGCCGCTAGCTCCACGGTCCTCCTCAGCTGCGAGTAGCAGCGCTCGCAGTACACAGAGCTTCGCAAGGCCCGAAGAGCCGGAGGGAAGTTTCGCACACGCAAATGTGCCGGGACAGAGACGTGTTCTACGTTGTCCCCTCTCGTCGTGCAGTTTGTGCCTCTGCTGCTTCTGCTGTTAGGAATCGCTCCTCGAAAGACGAGCGAGAGCGTCCTTCCGGGTGCATTGCACTGAGTCGAGTGCTCGCTCGGGACTTTGCACTCGGGGCCAAGGCAAGAGGGCGTGCTTGCCCGCAGAACTGAGAACACGCTGTTGGGCAGAGCTGCAACTGACCGCTGGAGTTCAGCTCTCGCCGGACGGCAGAAGGCGAAGAACGAAGCCGCTTGCGAGCGGCGCAGTGCAGCGAAGAGCTCTCCCAATTCGCCGCTAGCTCCACGGTCCTCCTCAGCTGCGAGTAGCAGCGCTCGCAGTACACAGAGCTTCGCAAGGCCCGAAGAGCCGGAGGGAAGTTTCGCACACGCAAATGTGCCGGGACAGAGACGTGTTCTACGTTGTCCCCTCTCGTCGTGCAGTTTGTGCCTCTGCTGCTTCTGCTGTTAGGAATCGCTCCTCGAAAGACGAGCGAGAGCGTCCTTCCGGGTGCATTGCACTGAGTCGAGTGCTCGCTCGGGACTTTGCACTCGGGGCCAAGGCAAGAGGGCGTGCTTGCCCGCAGAACTGAGAACACGCTGTTGGGCAGAGCTGCAACTGACCGCTGGAGTTCAGCTCTCGCCGGACGGCAGAAGGCGAAGAACGAAGCCGCTTGCGAGCGGCGCAGTGCAGCGAAGAGCTCTCCCAATTCGCCGCTAGCTCCACGGTCCTCCTCAGCTGCGAGTAGCAGCGCTCGCAGTACACAGAGCTTCGCAAGGCCCGAAGAGCCGGAGGGAAGTATCGCACACGCAAATGTGCCGGGACAGAGACGTGTTCTACGTTGTCCCCTCTCGTCGTGCAGTTTGTGCCTCTGCTGCTTCTGCTGTTAGGAATCGCTCCTCGAAAGACGAGCGAGAGCGTCCTTCCGGGTGCATTGCACTGAGTCGAGTGCTCGCTCGGGACTTTGCTCTCGGGGCCAAGGCAAGAGGGCGTGCTTGCCCGCAGAACTGAGAACACGCTGTTGGGCAGAGCTGCAACTGACCGCTGGAGTTCAGCTCTCGCCGGACGGCAGAAGGCGAAGAACGAAGCCGCTTGCGAGCGGCGCAGTGCAGCGAAGAGCTCTCCCAATTCGCCGCTAGCTCCACGGTCCTCCTCAGCTGCGAGTAGCAGCGCTCGCAGTACACAGAGCTTCGCAAGGCCCGAAGAGCCGGAGGGAAGTATCGCACACGCAAATGTGCCGGGACAGAGACGTGTTCTACGTTGTCCCCTCTCGTCGTGCAGTTTGTGCCTCTGCTGCTTCTGCTGTTAGGAATCGCTCCTCGAAAGACGAGCGAGAGCGTCCTTCCGGGTGCATTGCACTGAGTCGAGTGCTCGCTCGGGACTTTGCTCTCGGGGCCAAGGCAAGAGGGCGTGCTTGCCCGCAGAACTGAGAACACGCTGTTGGGCAGAGCTGCAACTGACCGCTGGAGTTCAGCTCTCGCCGGACGGCAGAAGGCGAAGAACGAAGCCGCTTGCGAGCGGCGCAGTGCAGCGAAGAGCTCTCCCAATTCGCCGCTAGCTCCACGGTCCTTCTCAGCTGCGAGTAGCAGCGCTCGCAGTACACAGAGCTTCGCAAGGCCCGAAGAGCCGGAGGGAAGTATCGCACACGCAAATGTGCCGGGACAGAGACGTGTTCTACGTTGTCCCCTCTCGTCGTGCAGTTTGTGCCTCTGCTGCTTCTGCTGTTAGGAATCGCTCCTCGAAAGACGAGCGAGAGCGTCCTTCCGGGTGCATTGCACTGAGTCGAGTGCTCGCTCGGGACTTTGCTCTCGGGGCCAAGGCAAGAGGGCGTGCTTGCCCGCAGAACTGAGAACACGCTGTTGGGCAGAGCTGCAACTGACCGCTGGAGTTCAGCTCTCGCCGGACGGCAGAAGGCGAAGAACGAAGCCGCTTGCGAGCGGCGCAGTGCAGCGAAGAGCTCTCCCAATTCGCCGCTAGCTCCACGGTCCTCCTCAGCTGCGAGTAGCAGCGCTCGCAGTACACAGAGCTTCGCAAGGCCCGAAGAGCCGGAGGGAAGTTTCGCACACGCAAATGTGCCAGGACAGAGACGTGTTCTACGTTGTCCCCTCTCGTCGTGCAGTTTGTGCCTCTGCTGCTTCTGCTGTTAGGAATCGCTCCTCGAAAGACGAGCGAGAGCGTCCTTCCGGGTGCATTGCACTGAGTCGAGTGCTCGCTCGGGACTTTGCACTCGGGGCCAAGGCAAGAGGGCGTGCTTGCCCGCAGAACTGAGAACACGCTGTTGGGCAGAGCTGCAACTGACCGCTGGAGTTCAGCTCTCGCCGGACGGCAGAAGGCGAAGAACGAAGCCGCTTGCGAGCGGCGCAGTGCAGCGAAGAGCTCTCCCAATTCGCCGCTAGCTCCACGGTCCTCCTCAGCTGCGAGTAGCAGCGCTCGCAGTACACAGAGCTTCGCAAGGCCCGAAGAGCCGGAGGGAAGTTTCGCACACGCAAATGTGCCAGGACAGAGACGTGTTCTACGTTGTCCCCTCTCGTCGTGCAGTTTGTGCCTCTGCTGCTTCTGCTGTTAGGAATCGCTCCTCGAAAGACGAGCGAGAGCGTCCTTCCGGGTGCATTGCACTGAGTCGAGTGCTCGCTCGGGACTTTGCACTCGGGGCCAAGGCAAGAGGGCGTGCTTGCCCGCAGAACTGAGAACACGCTGTTGGGCAGAGCTGCAACTGACCGCTGGAGTTCAGCTCTCGCCGGACGGCAGAAGGCGAAGAACGAAGCCGCTTGCGAGCGGCGCAGTGCAGCGAAGAGCTCTCCCAATTCGCCGCTAGCTCCACGGTCCTCCTCAGCTGCGAGTAGCAGCGCTCGCAGTACACAGAGCTTCGCAAGGCCCGAAGAGCCGGAGGGAAGTTTCGCACACGCAAATGTGCCAGGACAGAGACGTGTTCTACGTTGTCCCCTCTCGTCGTGCAGTTTGTGCCTCTGCTGCTTCTGCTGTTAGGAATCGCTCCTCGAAAGACGAGCGAGAGCGTCCTTCCGGGTGCATTGCACTGAGTCGAGTGCTCGCTCGGGACTTTGCACTCGGGGCCAAGGCAAGAGGGCGTGCTTGCCCGCAGAACTGAGAACACGCTGTTGGGCAGAGCTGCAACTGACCGCTGGAGTTCAGCTCTCGCCGGACGGCAGAAGGCGAAGAACGAAGCCGCTTGCGAGCGGCGCAGTGCAGCGAAGAGCTCTCCCAATTCGCCGCTAGCTCCACGGTCCTTCTCAGCTGCGAGTAGCAGCGCTCGCAGTACACAGAGCTTCGCAAGGCCCGAAGAGCCGGAGGGAAGTTTCGCACACGCAAATGTGCCAGGACAGAGACGTGTTCTACGTTGTCCCCTCTCGTCGTGCAGTTTGTGCCTCTGCTGCTTCTGCTGTTAGGAATCGCTCCTCGAAAGACGAGCGAGAGCGTCCTTCCGGGTGCATTGCACTGAGTCGAGTGCTCGCTCGGGACTTTGCACTCGGGGCCAAGGCAAGAGGGCGTGCTTGCCCGCAGAACTGAGAACACGCTGTTGGGCAGAGCTGCAACTGACCGCTGGAGTTCAGCTCTCGCCGGACGGCAGAAGGCGAAGAACGAAGCCGCTTGCGAGCGGCGCAGTGCAGCGAAGAGCTCTCCCAATTCGCCGCTAGCTCCACGGTCCTCCTCAGCTGCGAGTAGCAGCGCTCGCAGTACACAGAGCTTCGCAAGGCCCGAAGAGCCGGAGGGAAGTTTCGCACACGAAAATGTGCCAGGACAGAGACGTGTTCTACGTTGTCCCCTCTCGTCGTGCAGTTTGTGCCTCTGCTGCTTCTGCTGTTAGGAATCGCTCCTCGAAAGACGAGCGAGAGCGTCCTTCCGGGTGCATTGCACTGAGTCGAGTGCTCGCTCGGGACTTTGCACTCGGGGCCAAGGCAAGAGGGCGTGCTTGCCCGCAGAACTGAGAACACGCTGTTGGGCAGAGCTGCAACTGACCGCTGGAGTTCAGCTCTCGCCGGACGGCAGAAGGCGAAGAACGAAGCCGCTTGCGAGCGGCGCAGTGCAGCGAAGAGCTCTCCCAATTCGCCGCTAGCTCCACGGTCCTCCTCAGCTGCGAGTAGCAGCGCTCGCAGTACACAGAGCTTCGCAAGGCCCGAAGAGCCGGAGGGAAGTTTCGCACACGAAAATGTGCCAGGACAGAGACGTGTTCTACGTTGTCCCCTCTCGTCGTGCAGTTTGTGCCTCTGCTGCTTCTGCTGTTAGGAATCGCTCCTCGAAAGACGAGCGAGAGCGTCCTTCCGGGTGCATTGCACTGAGTCGAGTGCTCGCTCGGGACTTTGCTCTCGGGGCCAAGGCAAGAGGGCGTGCTTGCCCGCAGAACTGAGAACACGCTGTTGGGCAGAGCTGCAACTGACCGCTGGAGTTCAGCTCTCGCCGGACGGCAGAAGGCGAAGAACGAAGCCGCTTGCGAGCGGCGCAGTGCAGCGAAGGGCTCTCCGAATTCGCCGCTAGCTCCACGGTCCTCCTCAGCTGCGAGTAGCAGCGCTCGCAGTACACAGAGCTTCGCAAGGCCCGAAGAGCCGGAGGGAAGTATCGCACACGCAAATGTGCCAGGACAGAGACGTGTTCTACGTTGTCCCCTCTCGTCGTGCAGTTTGTGCCTCTGCTGCTTCTGCTGTTAGGAATCGCTCCTCGAAAGACGAGCGAGAGCGTCCTTCCGGGTGCATTGCACTGAGTCGAGTGCTCGCTCGGGACTTTGCTCTCGGGGCCAAGGCAAGAGGGCGTGCTTGCCCGCAGAACTGAGAACACGCTGTTGGGCAGAGCTGCAACTGACCGCTGGAGTTCAGCTCTCGCCGGACGGCAGAAGGCGAAGAACGAAGCCGCTTGCGAGCGGCGCAGTGCAGCGAAGAGCTCTCCCAATTCGCCGCTAGCTCCACGGTCCTCCTCAGCTGCGAGTAGCAGCGCTCGCAGTACACAGAGCTTCGCAAGGCCCGAAGAGCCGGAGGGAAGTTTCGCACACGAAAATGTGCCAGGACAGAGACGTGTTCTACGTTGTCCCCTCTCGTCGTGCAGTTTGTGCCTCTGCTGCTTCTGCTGTTAGGAATCGCTCCTCGAAAGACGAGCGAGAGCGTCCTTCCGGGTGCATTGCACTGAGTCGAGTGCTCGCTCGGGACTTTGCTCTCGGGGCCAAGGCAAGAGGGCGTGCTTGCCCGCAGAACTGAGAACACGCTGTTGGGCAGAGCTGCAACTGACCGCTGGAGTTCAGCTCTCGCCGGACGGCAGAAGGCGAAGAACGAAGCCGCTTGCGAGCGGCGCAGTGCAGCGAAGAGCTCTCCCAATTCGCCGCTAGCTCCACGGTCCTCCTCAGCTGCGAGTAGCAGCGCTCGCAGTACACAGAGCTTCGCAAGGCCCGAAGAGCCGGAGGGAAGTATCGCACACGCAAATGTGCCAGGACAGAGACGTGTTCTACGTTGTCCCCTCTCGTCGTGCAGTTTGTGCCTCTGCTGCTTCTGCTGTTAGGAATCGCTCCTCGAAAGACGAGCGAGAGCGTCCTTCCGGGTGCATTGCACTGAGTCGAGTGCTCGCTCGGGACTTTGCTCTCGGGGCCAAGGCAAGAGGGCGTGCTTGCCCGCAGAACTGAGAACACGCTGTTGGGCAGAGCTGCAACTGACCGCTGGAGTTCAGCTCTCGCCGGACGGCAGAAGGCGAAGAACGAAGCCGCTTGCGAGCGGCGCAGTGCAGCGAAGAGCTCTCCGAATTCGCCGCTAGCTCCACGGTCCTCCTCAGCTGCGAGTAGCAGCGCTCGCAGTACACAGAGCTTCGCAAGGCCCGAAGAGCCGGAGGGAAGTATCGCACACGCAAATGTGCCAGGACAGAGACGTGTTCTACGTTGTCCCCTCTCGTCGTGCAGTTTGTGCCTCTGCTGCTTCTGCTGTTAGGAATCGCTCCTCGAAAGACGAGCGAGAGCGTCCTTCCGGGTGCATTGCACTGAGTCGAGTGCTCGCTCGGGACTTTGCTCTCGGGGCCAAGGCAAGAGGGCGTGCTTGCCCGCAGAACTGAGAACACGCTGTTGGGCAGAGCTGCAACTGACCGCTGGAGTTCAGCTCTCGCCGGACGGCAGAAGGCGAAGAACGAAGCCGCTTGCGAGCGGCGCAGTGCAGCGAAGAGCTCTCCCAATTCGCCGCTAGCTCCACGGTCCTCCTCAGCTGCGAGTAGCAGCGCTCGCAGTACACAGAGCTTCGCAAGGCCCGAAGAGCCGGAGGGAAGTATCGCACACGCAAATGTGCCAGGACAGAGACGTGTTCTACGTTGTCCCCTCTCGTCGTGCAGTTTGTGCCTCTGCTGCTTCTGCTGTTAGGAATCGCTCCTCGAAAGACGAGCGAGAGCGTCCTTCCGGGTGCATTGCACTGAGTCGAGTGCTCGCTCGGGACTTTGCACTCGGGGCCAAGGCAAGAGGGCGTGCTTGCCCGCAGAACTGAGAACACGCTGTTGGGCAGAGCTGCAACTGACCGCTGGAGTTCAGCTCTCGCCGGACGGCAGAAGGCGAAGAACGAAGCCGCTTGCGAGCGGCGCAGTGCAGCGAAGGGCTCTCCGAATTCGCCGCTAGCTCCACGGTCCTCCTCAGCTGCGAGTAGCAGCGCTCGCAGTACACAGAGCTTCGCAAGGCCCGAAGAGCCGGAGGGAAGTATCGCACACGCAAATGTGCCAGGACAGAGACGTGTTCTACGTTGTCCCCTCTCGTCGTGCAGTTTGTGCCTCTGCTGCTTCTGCTGTTAGGAATCGCTCCTCGAAAGACGAGCGAGAGCGTCCTTCCGGGTGCATTGCACTGAGTCGAGTGCTCGCTCGGGACTTTGCTCTCGGGGCCAAGGCAAGAGGGCGTGCTTGCCCGCAGAACTGAGAACACGCTGTTGGGCAGAGCTGCAACTGACCGCTGGAGTTCAGCTCTCGCCGGACGGCAGAAGGCGAAGAACGAAGCCGCTTGCGAGCGGCGCAGTGCAGCGAAGGGCTCTCCGAATTCGCCGCTAGCTCCACGGTCCTCCTCAGCTGCGAGTAGCAGCGCTCGCAGTACACAGAGCTTCGCAAGGCCCGAAGAGCCGGAGGGAAGTATCGCACACGCAAATGTGCCAGGACAGAGACGTGTTCTACGTTGTCCCCTCTCGTCGTGCAGTTTGTGCCTCTGCTGCTTCTGCTGTTAGGAATCGCTCCTCGAAAGACGAGCGAGAGCGTCCTTCCGGGTGCATTGCACTGAGTCGAGTGCTCGCTCGGGACTTTGCTCTCGGGGCCAAGGCAAGAGGGCGTGCTTGCCCGCAGAACTGAGAACACGCTGTTGGGCAGAGCTGCAACTGACCGCTGGAGTTCAGCTCTCGCCGGACGGCAGAAGGCGAAGAACGAAGCCGCTTGCGAGCGGCGCAGTGCAGCGAAGGGCTCTCCGAATTCGCCGCTAGCTCCACGGTCCTCCTCAGCTGCGAGTAGCAGCGCTCGCAGTACACAGAGCTTCGCAAGGCCCGAAGAGCCGGAGGGAAGTATCGCACACGCAAATGTGCCAGGACAGAGACGTGTTCTACGTTGTCCCCTCTCGTCGTGCAGTTTGTGCCTCTGCTGCTTCTGCTGTTAGGAATCGCTCCTCGAAAGACGAGCGAGAGCGTCCTTCCGGGTGCATTGCACTGAGTCGAGTGCTCGCTCGGGACTTTGCTCTCGGGGCCAAGGCAAGAGGGCGTGCTTGCCCGCAGAACTGAGAACACGCTGTTGGGCAGAGCTGCAACTGACCGCTGGAGTTCAGCTCTCGCCGGACGGCAGAAGGCGAAGAACGAAGCCGCTTGCGAGCGGCGCAGTGCAGCGAAGGGCTCTCCGAATTCGCCGCTAGCTCCACGGTCCTCCTCAGCTGCGAGTAGCAGCGCTCGCAGTACACAGAGCTTCGCAAGGCCCGAAGAGCCGGAGGGAAGTTTCGCACACGAAAATGTGCCAGGACAGAGACGTGTTCTACGTTGTCCCCTCTCGTCGTGCAGTTTGTGCCTCTGCTGCTTCTGCTGTTAGGAATCGCTCCTCGAAAGACGAGCGAGAGCGTCCTTCCGGGTGCATTGCACTGAGTCGAGTGCTCGCTCGGGACTTTGCTCTCGGGGCCAAGGCAAGAGGGCGTGCTTGCCCGCAGAACTGAGAACACGCTGTTGGGCAGAGCTGCAACTGACCGCTGGAGTTCAGCTCTCGCCGGACGGCAGAAGGCGAAGAACGAAGCCGCTTGCGAGCGGCGCAGTGCAGCGAAGGGCTCTCCCAATTCGCCGCTAGCTCCACGGTCCTTCTCAGCTGCGAGTAGCAGCGCTCGCAGTACACAGAGCTTCGCAAGGCCCGAAGAGCCGGAGGGAAGTATCGCACACGCAAATGTGCCAGGACAGAGACGTGTTCTACGTTGTCCCCTCTCGTCGTGCAGTTTGTGCCTCTGCTGCTTCTGCTGTTAGGAATCGCTCCTCGAAAGACGAGCGAGAGCGTCCTTCCGGGTGCATTGCACTGAGTCGAGTGCTCGCTCGGGACTTTGCACTCGGGGCCAAGGCAAGAGGGCGTGCTTGCCCGCAGAACTGAGAACACGCTGTTGGGCAGAGCTGCAACTGACCGCTGGAGTTCAGCTCTCGCCGGACGGCAGAAGGCGAAGAACGAAGCCGCTTGCGAGCGGCGCAGTGCAGCGAAGAGCTCTCCCAATTCGCCGCTAGCTCCACGGTCCTCCTCAGCTGCGAGTAGCAGCGCTCGCAGTACACAGAGCTTCGCAAGGCCCGAAGAGCCGGAGGGAAGTATCGCACACGCAAATGTGCCAGGACAGAGACGTGTTCTACGTTGTCCCCTCTCGTCGTGCAGTTTGTGCCTCTGCTGCTTCTGCTGTTAGGAATCGCTCCTCGAAAGACGAGCGAGAGCGTCCTTCCGGGTGCATTGCACTGAGTCGAGTGCTCGCTCGGGACTTTGCTCTCGGGGCCAAGGCAAGAGGGCGTGCTTGCCCGCAGAACTGAGAACACGCTGTTGGGCAGAGCTGCAACTGACCGCTGGAGTTCAGCTCTCGCCGGACGGCAGAAGGCGAAGAACGAAGCCGCTTGCGA
>NW_028275954.1:0-39186 GCF_052056855.1 Sturnus vulgaris
TCGTTGTCCCCTCTCGTCGTGCAGTTTGTGCCTCTGCTGCTTCTGCTGTTAGGAATCGCTCCTCGAAAGACGAGCGAGAGCGTCCTTCCGGGTGCATTGCACTGAGTCGAGTGCTCGCTCGGGACTTTGCACTCGGGGCCAAGGCAAGAGGGCGTGCTTGCCCGCAGAACTGAGAACACGCTGTTGGGCAGAGCTGCAACTGACCGCTGGAGTTCAGCTCTCGCCGGACGGCAGAAGGCGAAGAACGAAGCCGCTTGCGAGCGGCGCAGTGCAGCGAAGAGCTCTCCCAATTCGCCGCTAGCTCCACGGTCCTTCTCAGCTGCGAGTAGCAGCGCTCGCAGTACACAGAGCTTCGCAAGGCCCGAAGAGCCGGAGGGAAGTATCGCACACGCAAATGTGCCAGGACAGAGACGTGTTCTACGTTGTCCCCTCTCGTCGTGCAGTTTGTGCCTCTGCTGCTTCTGCTGTTAGGAATCGCTCCTCGAAAGACGAGCGAGAGCGTCCTTCCGGGTGCATTGCACTGAGTCGAGTGCTCGCTCGGGACTTTGCACTCGGGGCCAAGGCAAGAGGGCGTGCTTGCCCGCAGAACTGAGAACACGCTGTTGGGCAGAGCTGCAACTGACCGCTGGAGTTCAGCTCTCGCCGGACGGCAGAAGGCGAAGAACGAAGCCGCTTGCGAGCGGCGCAGTGCAGCGAAGGGCTCTCCGAATTCGCCGCTAGCTCCACGGTCCTTCTCAGCTGCGAGTAGCAGCGCTCGCAGTACACAGAGCTTCGCAAGGCCCGAAGAGCCGGAGGGAAGTATCGCACACGCAAATGTGCCAGGACAGAGACGTGTTCTACGTTGTCCCCTCTCGTCGTGCAGTTTGTGCCTCTGCTGCTTCTGCTGTTAGGAATCGCTCCTCGAAAGACGAGCGAGAGCGTCCTTCCGGGTGCATTGCACTGAGTCGAGTGCTCGCTCGGGACTTTGCACTCGGGGCCAAGGCAAGAGGGCGTGCTTGCCCGCAGAACTGAGAACACGCTGTTGGGCAGAGCTGCAACTGACCGCTGGAGTTCAGCTCTCGCCGGACGGCAGAAGGCGAAGAACGAAGCCGCTTGCGAGCGGCGCAGTGCAGCGAAGGGCTCTCCGAATTCGCCGCTAGCTCCACGGTCCTTCTCAGCTGCGAGTAGCAGCGCTCGCAGTACACAGAGCTTCGCAAGGGCCCGAAGAGCCGGAGGGAAGTATCGCACACGCAAATGTGCCAGGACAGAGACGTGTTCTACGTTGTCCCCTCTCGTCGTGCAGTTTGTGCCTCTGCTGCTTCTGCTGTTAGGAATCGCTCCTCGAAAGACGAGCGAGAGCGTCCTTCCGGGTGCATTGCACTGAGTCGAGTGCTCGCTCGGGACTTTGCACTCGGGGCCAAGGCAAGAGGGCGTGCTTGCCCGCAGAACTGAGAACACGCTGTTGGGCAGAGCTGCAACTGACCGCTGGAGTTCAGCTCTCGCCGGACGGCAGAAGGCGAAGAACGAAGCCGCTTGCGAGCGGCGCAGTGCAGCGAAGGGCTCTCCGAATTCGCCGCTAGCTCCACGGTCCTTCTCAGCTGCGAGTAGCAGCGCTCGCAGTACACAGAGCTTCGCAAGGCCCGAAGAGCCGGAGGGAAGTATCGCACACGCAAATGTGCCAGGACAGAGACGTGTTCTACGTTGTCCCCTCTCGTCGTGCAGTTTGTGCCTCTGCTGCTTCTGCTGTTAGGAATCGCTCCTCGAAAGACGAGCGAGAGCGTCCTTCCGGGTGCATTGCACTGAGTCGAGTGCTCGCTCGGGACTTTGCACTCGGGGCCAAGGCAAGAGGGCGTGCTTGCCCGCAGAACTGAGAACACGCTGTTGGGCAGAGCTGCAACTGACCGCTGGAGTTCAGCTCTCGCCGGACGGCAGAAGGCGAAGAACGAAGCCGCTTGCGAGCGGCGCAGTGCAGCGAAGGGCTCTCCGAATTCGCCGCTAGCTCCACGGTCCTTCTCAGCTGCGAGTAGCAGCGCTCGCAGTACACAGAGCTTCGCAGGGCCCGAAGAGCCGGAGGGAAGTATCGCACACGCAAATGTGCCAGGACAGAGACGTGTTCTACGTTGTCCCCTCTCGTCGTGCAGTTTGTGCCTCTGCTGCTTCTGCTGTTAGGAATCGCTCCTCGAAAGACGAGCGAGAGCGTCCTTCCGGGTGCATTGCACTGAGTCGAGTGCTCGCTCGGGACTTTGCACTCGGGGCCAAGGCAAGAGGGCGTGCTTGCCCGCAGAACTGAGAACACGCTGTTGGGCAGAGCTGCAACTGACCGCTGGAGTTCAGCTCTCGCCGGACGGCAGAAGGCGAAGAACGAAGCCGCTTGCGAGCGGCGCAGTGCAGCGAAGAGCTCTCCGAATTCGCCGCTAGCTCCACGGTCCTCCTCAGCTGCGAGTAGCAGCGCTCGCAGTACACAGAGCTTCGCAAGGCCCGAAGAGCCGGAGGGAAGTATCGCACACGCAAATGTGCCAGGACAGAGACGTGTTCTACGTTGTCCCCTCTCGTCGTGCAGTTTGTGCCTCTGCTGCTTCTGCTGTTAGGAATCGCTCCTCGAAAGACGAGCGAGAGCGTCCTTCCGGGTGCATTGCACTGAGTCGAGTGCTCGCTCGGGACTTTGCTCTCGGGGCCAAGGCAAGAGGGCGTGCTTGCCCGCAGAACTGAGAACACGCTGTTGGGCAGAGCTGCAACTGACCGCTGGAGTTCAGCTCTCGCCGGACGGCAGAAGGCGAAGAACGAAGCCGCTTGCGAGCGGCGCAGTGCAGCGAAGAGCTCTCCGAATTCGCCGCTAGCTCCACGGTCCTTCTCAGCTGCGAGTAGCAGCGCTCGCAGTACACAGAGCTTCGCAAGGCCCGAAGAGCCGGAGGGAAGTATCGCACACGCAAATGTGCCAGGACAGAGACGTGTTCTACGTTGTCCCCTCTCGTCGTGCAGTTTGTGCCTCTGCTGCTTCTGCTGTTAGGAATCGCTCCTCGAAAGACGAGCGAGAGCGTCCTTCCGGGTGCATTGCACTGAGTCGAGTGCTCGCTCGGGACTTTGCTCTCGGGGCCAAGGCAAGAGGGCGTGCTTGCCCGCAGAACTGAGAACACGCTGTTGGGCAGAGCTGCAACTGACCGCTGGAGTTCAGCTCTCGCCGGACGGCAGAAGGCGAAGAACGAAGCCGCTTGCGAGCGGCGCAGTGCAGCGAAGAGCTCTCCCAATTCGCCGCTAGCTCCACGGTCCTTCTCAGCTGCGAGTAGCAGCGCTCGCAGTACACAGAGCTTCGCAAGGCCCGAAGAGCCGGAGGGAAGTTTCGCACACGAAAATGTGCCAGGACAGAGACGTGTTCTACGTTGTCCCCTCTCGTCGTGCAGTTTGTGCCTCTGCTGCTTCTGCTGTTAGGAATCGCTCCTCGAAAGACGAGCGAGAGCGTCCTTCCGGGTGCATTGCACTGAGTCGAGTGCTCGCTCGGGACTTTGCACTCGGGGCCAAGGCAAGAGGGCGTGCTTGCCCGCAGAACTGAGAACACGCTGTTGGGCAGAGCTGCAACTGACCGCTGGAGTTCAGCTCTCGCCGGACGGCAGAAGGCGAAGAACGAAGCCGCTTGCGAGCGGCGCAGTGCAGCGAAGGGCTCTCCGAATTCGCCGCTAGCTCCACGGTCCTTCTCAGCTGCGAGTAGCAGCGCTCGCAGTACACAGAGCTTCGCAAGGCCCGAAGAGCCGGAGGGAAGTATCGCACACGCAAATGTGCCAGGACAGAGACGTGTTCTACGTTGTCCCCTCTCGTCGTGCAGTTTGTGCCTCTGCTGCTTCTGCTGTTAGGAATCGCTCCTCGAAAGACGAGCGAGAGCGTCCTTCCGGGTGCATTGCACTGAGTCGAGTGCTCGCTCGGGACTTTGCACTCGGGGCCAAGGCAAGAGGGCGTGCTTGCCCGCAGAACTGAGAACACGCTGTTGGGCAGAGCTGCAACTGACCGCTGGAGTTCAGCTCTCGCCGGACGGCAGAAGGCGAAGAACGAAGCCGCTTGCGAGCGGCGCAGTGCAGCGAAGGGCTCTCCGAGTTCGCCGCTAGCTCCACGGTCCTTCTCAGCTGCGAGTAGCAGCGCTCGCAGTACACAGAGCTTCGCAAGGCCCGAAGAGCCGGAGGGAAGTATCGCACACGCAAATGTGCCAGGACAGAGACGTGTTCTACGTTGTCCCCTCTCGTCGTGCAGTTTGTGCCTCTGCTGCTTCTGCTGTTAGGAATCGCTCCTCGAAAGACGAGCGAGAGCGTCCTTCCGGGTGCATTGCACTGAGTCGAGTGCTCGCTCGGGACTTTGCACTCGGGGCCAAGGCAAGAGGGCGTGCTTGCCCGCAGAACTGAGAACACGCTGTTGGGCAGAGCTGCAACTGACCGCTGGAGTTCAGCTCTCGCCGGACGGCAGAAGGCGAAGAACGAAGCCGCTTGCGAGCGGCGCAGTGCAGCGAAGAGCTCTCCGAATTCGCCGCTAGCTCCACGGTCCTCCTCAGCTGCGAGTAGCAGCGCTCGCAGTACACAGAGCTTCGCAAGGCCCGAAGAGCCGGAGGGAAGTATCGCACACGCAAATGTGCCAGGACAGAGACGTGTTCTACGTTGTCCCCTCTCGTCGTGCAGTTTGTGCCTCTGCTGCTTCTGCTGTTAGGAATCGCTCCTCGAAAGACGAGCGAGAGCGTCCTTCCGGGTGCATTGCACTGAGTCGAGTGCTCGCTCGGGACTTTGCTCTCGGGGCCAAGGCAAGAGGGCGTGCTTGCCCGCAGAACTGAGAACACGCTGTTGGGCAGAGCTGCAACTGACCGCTGGAGTTCAGCTCTCGCCGGACGGCAGAAGGCGAAGAACGAAGCCGCTTGCGAGCGGCGCAGTGCAGCGAAGAGCTCTCCCAATTCGCCGCTAGCTCCACGGTCCTTCTCAGCTGCGAGTAGCAGCGCTCGCAGTACACAGAGCTTCGCAAGGCCCGAAGAGCCGGAGGGAAGTATCGCACACGCAAATGTGCCAGGACAGAGACGTGTTCTACGTTGTCCCCTCTCGTCGTGCAGTTTGTGCCTCTGCTGCTTCTGCTGTTAGGAATCGCTCCTCGAAAGACGAGCGAGAGCGTCCTTCCGGGTGCATTGCACTGAGTCGAGTGCTCGCTCGGGACTTTGCTCTCGGGGCCAAGGCAAGAGGGCGTGCTTGCCCGCAGAACTGAGAACACGCTGTTGGGCAGAGCTGCAACTGACCGCTGGAGTTCAGCTCTCGCCGGACGGCAGAAGGCGAAGAACGAAGCCGCTTGCGAGCGGCGCAGTGCAGCGAAGAGCTCTCCCAATTCGCCGCTAGCTCCACGGTCCTTCTCAGCTGCGAGTAGCAGCGCTCGCAGTACACAGAGCTTCGCAAGGCCCGAAGAGCCGGAGGGAAGTATCGCACACGCAAATGTGCCAGGACAGAGACGTGTTCTACGTTGTCCCCTCTCGTCGTGCAGTTTGTGCCTCTGCTGCTTCTGCTGTTAGGAATCGCTCCTCGAAAGACGAGCGAGAGCGTCCTTCCGGGTGCATTGCACTGAGTCGAGTGCTCGCTCGGGACTTTGCTCTCGGGGCCAAGGCAAGAGGGCGTGCTTGCCCGCAGAACTGAGAACACGCTGTTGGGCAGAGCTGCAACTGACCGCTGGAGTTCAGCTCTCGCCGGACGGCAGAAGGCGAAGAACGAAGCCGCTTGCGAGCGGCGCAGTGCAGCGAAGGGCTCTCCGAATTCGCCGCTAGCTCCACGGTCCTTCTCAGCTGCGAGTAGCAGCGCTCGCAGTACACAGAGCTTCGCAAGGCCCGAAGAGCCGGAGGGAAGTATCGCACACGCAAATGTGCCAGGACAGAGACGTGTTCTACGTTGTCCCCTCTCGTCGTGCAGTTTGTGCCTCTGCTGCTTCTGCTGTTAGGAATCGCTCCTCGAAAGACGAGCGAGAGCGTCCTTCCGGGTGCATTGCACTGAGTCGAGTGCTCGCTCGGGACTTTGCACTCGGGGCCAAGGCAAGAGGGCGTGCTTGCCCGCAGAACTGAGAACACGCTGTTGGGCAGAGCTGCAACTGACCGCTGGAGTTCAGCTCTCGCCGGACGGCAGAAGGCGAAGAACGAAGCCGCTTGCGAGCGGCGCAGTGCAGCGAAGAGCTCTCCCAATTCGCCGCTAGCTCCACGGTCCTCCTCAGCTGCGAGTAGCAGCGCTCGCAGTACACAGAGCTTCGCAAGGCCCGAAGAGCCGGAGGGAAGTTTCGCACACGAAAATGTGCCAGGACAGAGACGTGTTCTACGTTGTCCCCTCTCGTCGTGCAGTTTGTGCCTCTGCTGCTTCTGCTGTTAGGAATCGCTCCTCGAAAGACGAGCGAGAGCGTCCTTCCGGGTGCATTGCACTGAGTCGAGTGCTCGCTCGGGACTTTGCACTCGGGGCCAAGGCAAGAGGGCGTGCTTGCCCGCAGAACTGAGAACACGCTGTTGGGCAGAGCTGCAACTGACCGCTGGAGTTCAGCTCTCGCCGGACGGCAGAAGGCGAAGAACGAAGCCGCTTGCGAGCGGCGCAGTGCAGCGAAGAGCTCTCCCAATTCGCCGCTAGCTCCACGGTCCTCCTCAGCTGCGAGTAGCAGCGCTCGCAGTACACAGAGCTTCGCAAGGCCCGAAGAGCCGGAGGGAAGTATCGCACACGCAAATGTGCCAGGACAGAGACGTGTTCTACGTTGTCCCCTCTCGTCGTGCAGTTTGTGCCTCTGCTGCTTCTGCTGTTAGGAATCGCTCCTCGAAAGACGAGCGAGAGCGTCCTTCCGGGTGCATTGCACTGAGTCGAGTGCTCGCTCGGGACTTTGCTCTCGGGGCCAAGGCAAGAGGGCGTGCTTGCCCGCAGAACTGAGAACACGCTGTTGGGCAGAGCTGCAACTGACCGCTGGAGTTCAGCTCTCGCCGGACGGCAGAAGGCGAAGAACGAAGCCGCTTGCGAGCGGCGCAGTGCAGCGAAGAGCTCTCCCAATTCGCCGCTAGCTCCACGGTCCTCCTCAGCTGCGAGTAGCAGCGCTCGCAGTACACAGAGCTTCGCAAGGCCCGAAGAGCCGGAGGGAAGTATCGCACACGCAAATGTGCCAGGACAGAGACGTGTTCTACGTTGTCCCCTCTCGTCGTGCAGTTTGTGCCTCTGCTGCTTCTGCTGTTAGGAATCGCTCCTCGAAAGACGAGCGAGAGCGTCCTTCCGGGTGCATTGCACTGAGTCGAGTGCTCGCTCGGGACTTTGCTCTCGGGGCCAAGGCAAGAGGGCGTGCTTGCCCGCAGAACTGAGAACACGCTGTTGGGCAGAGCTGCAACTGACCGCTGGAGTTCAGCTCTCGCCGGACGGCAGAAGGCGAAGAACGAAGCCGCTTGCGAGCGGCGCAGTGCAGCGAAGAGCTCTCCCAATTCGCCGCTAGCTCCACGGTCCTTCTCAGCTGCGAGTAGCAGCGCTCGCAGTACACAGAGCTTCGCAAGGCCCGAAGAGCCGGAGGGAAGTATCGCACACGCAAATGTGCCAGGACAGAGACGTGTTCTACGTTGTCCCCTCTCGTCGTGCAGTTTGTGCCTCTGCTGCTTCTGCTGTTAGGAATCGCTCCTCGAAAGACGAGCGAGAGCGTCCTTCCGGGTGCATTGCACTGAGTCGAGTGCTCGCTCGGGACTTTGCACTCGGGGCCAAGGCAAGAGGGCGTGCTTGCCCGCAGAACTGAGAACACGCTGTTGGGCAGAGCTGCAACTGACCGCTGGAGTTCAGCTCTCGCCGGACGGCAGAAGGCGAAGAACGAAGCCGCTTGCGAGCGGCGCAGTGCAGCGAAGAGCTCTCCCAATTCGCCGCTAGCTCCACGGTCCTTCTCAGCTGCGAGTAGCAGCGCTCGCAGTACACAGAGCTTCGCAAGGCCCGAAGAGCCGGAGGGAAGTATCGCACACGCAAATGTGCCAGGACAGAGACGTGTTCTACGTTGTCCCCTCTCGTCGTGCAGTTTGTGCCTCTGCTGCTTCTGCTGTTAGGAATCGCTCCTCGAAAGACGAGCGAGAGCGTCCTTCCGGGTGCATTGCACTGAGTCGAGTGCTCGCTCGGGACTTTGCACTCGGGGCCAAGGCAAGAGGGCGTGCTTGCCCGCAGAACTGAGAACACGCTGTTGGGCAGAGCTGCAACTGACCGCTGGAGTTCAGCTCTCGCCGGACGGCAGAAGGCGAAGAACGAAGCCGCTTGCGAGCGGCGCAGTGCAGCGAAGGGCTCTCCGAATTCGCCGCTAGCTCCACGGTCCTTCTCAGCTGCGAGTAGCAGCGCTCGCAGTACACAGAGCTTCGCAAGGCCCGAAGAGCCGGAGGGAAGTATCGCACACGCAAATGTGCCAGGACAGAGACGTGTTCTACGTTGTCCCCTCTCGTCGTGCAGTTTGTGCCTCTGCTGCTTCTGCTGTTAGGAATCGCTCCTCGAAAGACGAGCGAGAGCGTCCTTCCGGGTGCATTGCACTGAGTCGAGTGCTCGCTCGGGACTTTGCACTCGGGGCCAAGGCAAGAGGGCGTGCTTGCCCGCAGAACTGAGAACACGCTGTTGGGCAGAGCTGCAACTGACCGCTGGAGTTCAGCTCTCGCCGGACGGCAGAAGGCGAAGAACGAAGCCGCTTGCGAGCGGCGCAGTGCAGCGAAGGGCTCTCCGAATTCGCCGCTAGCTCCACGGTCCTTCTCAGCTGCGAGTAGCAGCGCTCGCAGTACACAGAGCTTCGCAGGGCCCGAAGAGCCGGAGGGAAGTATCGCACACGCAAATGTGCCAGGACAGAGACGTGTTCTACGTTGTCCCCTCTCGTCGTGCAGTTTGTGCCTCTGCTGCTTCTGCTGTTAGGAATCGCTCCTCGAAAGACGAGCGAGAGCGTCCTTCCGGGTGCATTGCACTGAGTCGAGTGCTCGCTCGGGACTTTGCACTCGGGGCCAAGGCAAGAGGGCGTGCTTGCCCGCAGAACTGAGAACACGCTGTTGGGCAGAGCTGCAACTGACCGCTGGAGTTCAGCTCTCGCCGGACGGCAGAAGGCGAAGAACGAAGCCGCTTGCGAGCGGCGCAGTGCAGCGAAGAGCTCTCCGAATTCGCCGCTAGCTCCACGGTCCTCCTCAGCTGCGAGTAGCAGCGCTCGCAGTACACAGAGCTTCGCAAGGCCCGAAGAGCCGGAGGGAAGTATCGCACACGCAAATGTGCCAGGACAGAGACGTGTTCTACGTTGTCCCCTCTCGTCGTGCAGTTTGTGCCTCTGCTGCTTCTGCTGTTAGGAATCGCTCCTCGAAAGACGAGCGAGAGCGTCCTTCCGGGTGCATTGCACTGAGTCGAGTGCTCGCTCGGGACTTTGCTCTCGGGGCCAAGGCAAGAGGGCGTGCTTGCCCGCAGAACTGAGAACACGCTGTTGGGCAGAGCTGCAACTGACCGCTGGAGTTCAGCTCTCGCCGGACGGCAGAAGGCGAAGAACGAAGCCGCTTGCGAGCGGCGCAGTGCAGCGAAGAGCTCTCCCAATTCGCCGCTAGCTCCACGGTCCTTCTCAGCTGCGAGTAGCAGCGCTCGCAGTACACAGAGCTTCGCAAGGCCCGAAGAGCCGGAGGGAAGTATCGCACACGCAAATGTGCCAGGACAGAGACGTGTTCTACGTTGTCCCCTCTCGTCGTGCAGTTTGTGCCTCTGCTGCTTCTGCTGTTAGGAATCGCTCCTCGAAAGACGAGCGAGAGCGTCCTTCCGGGTGCATTGCACTGAGTCGAGTGCTCGCTCGGGACTTTGCTCTCGGGGCCAAGGCAAGAGGGCGTGCTTGCCCGCAGAACTGAGAACACGCTGTTGGGCAGAGCTGCAACTGACCGCTGGAGTTCAGCTCTCGCCGGACGGCAGAAGGCGAAGAACGAAGCCGCTTGCGAGCGGCGCAGTGCAGCGAAGAGCTCTCCCAATTCGCCGCTAGCTCCACGGTCCTTCTCAGCTGCGAGTAGCAGCGCTCGCAGTACACAGAGCTTCGCAAGGCCCGAAGAGCCGGAGGGAAGTTTCGCACACGAAAATGTGCCAGGACAGAGACGTGTTCTACGTTGTCCCCTCTCGTCGTGCAGTTTGTGCCTCTGCTGCTTCTGCTGTTAGGAATCGCTCCTCGAAAGACGAGCGAGAGCGTCCTTCCGGGTGCATTGCACTGAGTCGAGTGCTCGCTCGGGACTTTGCACTCGGGGCCAAGGCAAGAGGGCGTGCTTGCCCGCAGAACTGAGAACACGCTGTTGGGCAGAGCTGCAACTGACCGCTGGAGTTCAGCTCTCGCCGGACGGCAGAAGGCGAAGAACGAAGCCGCTTGCGAGCGGCGCAGTGCAGCGAAGGGCTCTCCGAATTCGCCGCTAGCTCCACGGTCCTTCTCAGCTGCGAGTAGCAGCGCTCGCAGTACACAGAGCTTCGCAAGGCCCGAAGAGCCGGAGGGAAGTATCGCACACGCAAATGTGCCAGGACAGAGACGTGTTCTACGTTGTCCCCTCTCGTCGTGCAGTTTGTGCCTCTGCTGCTTCTGCTGTTAGGAATCGCTCCTCGAAAGACGAGCGAGAGCGTCCTTCCGGGTGCATTGCACTGAGTCGAGTGCTCGCTCGGGACTTTGCACTCGGGGCCAAGGCAAGAGGGCGTGCTTGCCCGCAGAACTGAGAACACGCTGTTGGGCAGAGCTGCAACTGACCGCTGGAGTTCAGCTCTCGCCGGACGGCAGAAGGCGAAGAACGAAGCCGCTTGCGAGCGGCGCAGTGCAGCGAAGGGCTCTCCGAGTTCGCCGCTAGCTCCACGGTCCTTCTCAGCTGCGAGTAGCAGCGCTCGCAGTACACAGAGCTTCGCAAGGCCCGAAGAGCCGGAGGGAAGTATCGCACACGCAAATGTGCCAGGACAGAGACGTGTTCTACGTTGTCCCCTCTCGTCGTGCAGTTTGTGCCTCTGCTGCTTCTGCTGTTAGGAATCGCTCCTCGAAAGACGAGCGAGAGCGTCCTTCCGGGTGCATTGCACTGAGTCGAGTGCTCGCTCGGGACTTTGCACTCGGGGCCAAGGCAAGAGGGCGTGCTTGCCCGCAGAACTGAGAACACGCTGTTGGGCAGAGCTGCAACTGACCGCTGGAGTTCAGCTCTCGCCGGACGGCAGAAGGCGAAGAACGAAGCCGCTTGCGAGCGGCGCAGTGCAGCGAAGAGCTCTCCCAATTCGCCGCTAGCTCCACGGTCCTCCTCAGCTGCGAGTAGCAGCGCTCGCAGTACACAGAGCTTCGCAAGGCCCGAAGAGCCGGAGGGAAGTATCGCACACGCAAATGTGCCAGGACAGAGACGTGTTCTACGTTGTCCCCTCTCGTCGTGCAGTTTGTGCCTCTGCTGCTTCTGCTGTTAGGAATCGCTCCTCGAAAGACGAGCGAGAGCGTCCTTCCGGGTGCATTGCACTGAGTCGAGTGCTCGCTCGGGACTTTGCTCTCGGGGCCAAGGCAAGAGGGCGTGCTTGCCCGCAGAACTGAGAACACGCTGTTGGGCAGAGCTGCAACTGACCGCTGGAGTTCAGCTCTCGCCGGACGGCAGAAGGCGAAGAACGAAGCCGCTTGCGAGCGGCGCAGTGCAGCGAAGAGCTCTCCCAATTCGCCGCTAGCTCCACGGTCCTTCTCAGCTGCGAGTAGCAGCGCTCGCAGTACACAGAGCTTCGCAAGGCCCGAAGAGCCGGAGGGAAGTATCGCACACGCAAATGTGCCAGGACAGAGACGTGTTCTACGTTGTCCCCTCTCGTCGTGCAGTTTGTGCCTCTGCTGCTTCTGCTGTTAGGAATCGCTCCTCGAAAGACGAGCGAGAGCGTCCTTCCGGGTGCATTGCACTGAGTCGAGTGCTCGCTCGGGACTTTGCTCTCGGGGCCAAGGCAAGAGGGCGTGCTTGCCCGCAGAACTGAGAACACGCTGTTGGGCAGAGCTGCAACTGACCGCTGGAGTTCAGCTCTCGCCGGACGGCAGAAGGCGAAGAACGAAGCCGCTTGCGAGCGGCGCAGTGCAGCGAAGAGCTCTCCCAATTCGCCGCTAGCTCCACGGTCCTTCTCAGCTGCGAGTAGCAGCGCTCGCAGTACACAGAGCTTCGCAAGGCCCGAAGAGCCGGAGGGAAGTATCGCACACGCAAATGTGCCAGGACAGAGACGTGTTCTACGTTGTCCCCTCTCGTCGTGCAGTTTGTGCCTCTGCTGCTTCTGCTGTTAGGAATCGCTCCTCGAAAGACGAGCGAGAGCGTCCTTCCGGGTGCATTGCACTGAGTCGAGTGCTCGCTCGGGACTTTGCTCTCGGGGCCAAGGCAAGAGGGCGTGCTTGCCCGCAGAACTGAGAACACGCTGTTGGGCAGAGCTGCAACTGACCGCTGGAGTTCAGCTCTCGCCGGACGGCAGAAGGCGAAGAACGAAGCCGCTTGCGAGCGGCGCAGTGCAGCGAAGAGCTCTCCCAATTCGCCGCTAGCTCCACGGTCCTTCTCAGCTGCGAGTAGCAGCGCTCGCAGTACACAGAGCTTCGCAAGGCCCGAAGAGCCGGAGGGAAGTATCGCACACGCAAATGTGCCAGGACAGAGACGTGTTCTACGTTGTCCCCTCTCGTCGTGCAGTTTGTGCCTCTGCTGCTTCTGCTGTTAGGAATCGCTCCTCGAAAGACGAGCGAGAGCGTCCTTCCGGGTGCATTGCACTGAGTCGAGTGCTCGCTCGGGACTTTGCACTCGGGGCCAAGGCAAGAGGGCGTGCTTGCCCGCAGAACTGAGAACACGCTGTTGGGCAGAGCTGCAACTGACCGCTGGAGTTCAGCTCTCGCCGGACGGCAGAAGGCGAAGAACGAAGCCGCTTGCGAGCGGCGCAGTGCAGCGAAGAGCTCTCCCAATTCGCCGCTAGCTCCACGGTCCTTCTCAGCTGCGAGTAGCAGCGCTCGCAGTACACAGAGCTTCGCAAGGCCCGAAGAGCCGGAGGGAAGTATCGCACACGCAAATGTGCCAGGACAGAGACGTGTTCTACGTTGTCCCCTCTCGTCGTGCAGTTTGTGCCTCTGCTGCTTCTGCTGTTAGGAATCGCTCCTCGAAAGACGAGCGAGAGCGTCCTTCCGGGTGCATTGCACTGAGTCGAGTGCTCGCTCGGGACTTTGCACTCGGGGCCAAGGCAAGAGGGCGTGCTTGCCCGCAGAACTGAGAACACGCTGTTGGGCAGAGCTGCAACTGACCGCTGGAGTTCAGCTCTCGCCGGACGGCAGAAGGCGAAGAACGAAGCCGCTTGCGAGCGGCGCAGTGCAGCGAAGGGCTCTCCGAATTCGCCGCTAGCTCCACGGTCCTTCTCAGCTGCGAGTAGCAGCGCTCGCAGTACACAGAGCTTCGCAAGGCCCGAAGAGCCGGAGGGAAGTATCGCACACGCAAATGTGCCAGGACAGAGACGTGTTCTACGTTGTCCCCTCTCGTCGTGCAGTTTGTGCCTCTGCTGCTTCTGCTGTTAGGAATCGCTCCTCGAAAGACGAGCGAGAGCGTCCTTCCGGGTGCATTGCACTGAGTCGAGTGCTCGCTCGGGACTTTGCACTCGGGGCCAAGGCAAGAGGGCGTGCTTGCCCGCAGAACTGAGAACACGCTGTTGGGCAGAGCTGCAACTGACCGCTGGAGTTCAGCTCTCGCCGGACGGCAGAAGGCGAAGAACGAAGCCGCTTGCGAGCGGCGCAGTGCAGCGAAGGGCTCTCCGAATTCGCCGCTAGCTCCACGGTCCTTCTCAGCTGCGAGTAGCAGCGCTCGCAGTACACAGAGCTTCGCAGGGCCCGAAGAGCCGGAGGGAAGTATCGCACACGCAAATGTGCTAGGACAGAGACGTGTTCTACGTTGTCCCCTCTCGTCGTGCAGTTTGTGCCTCTGCTGCTTCTGCTGTTAGGAATCGCTCCTCGAAAGACGAGCGAGAGCGTCCTTCCGGGTGCATTGCACTGAGTCGAGTGCTCGCTCGGGACTTTGCACTCGGGGCCAAGGCAAGAGGGCGTGCTTGCCCGCAGAATTGAGAACACGCTGTTGGGCAGAGCTGCAACTGACCGCTGGAGTTCAGCTCTCGCCGGACGGCAGAAGGCGAAGAACGAAGCCGCTTGCGAGCGGCGCAGTGCAGCGAAGAGCTCTCCGAATTCGCCGCTAGCTCCACGGTCCTTCTCAGCTGCGAGTAGCAGCGCTCGCAGTACACAGAGCTTCGCAAGGCCCGAAGAGCCGGAGGGAAGTATCGCACACGCAAATGTGCCAGGACAGAGACGTGTTCTACGTTGTCCCCTCTCGTCGTGCAGTTTGTGCCTCTGCTGCTTCTGCTGTTAGGAATCGCTCCTCGAAAGACGAGCGAGAGCGTCCTTCCGGGTGCATTGCACTGAGTCGAGTGCTCGCTCGGGACTTTGCACTCGGGGCCAAGGCAAGAGGGCGTGCTTGCCCGCAGAACTGAGAACACGCTGTTGGGCAGAGCTGCAACTGACCGCTGGAGTTCAGCTCTCGCCGGACGGCAGAAGGCGAAGAACGAAGCCGCTTGCGAGCGGCGCAGTGCAGCGAAGGGCTCTCCGAATTCGCCGCTAGCTCCACGGTCCTTCTCAGCTGCGAGTAGCAGCGCTCGCAGTACACAGAGCTTCGCAAGGCCCGAAGAGCCGGAGGGAAGTATCGCACACGCAAATGTGCCAGGACAGAGACGTGTTCTACGTTGTCCCCTCTCGTCGTGCAGTTTGTGCCTCTGCTGCTTCTGCTGTTAGGAATCGCTCCTCGAAAGACGAGCGAGAGCGTCCTTCCGGGTGCATTGCACTGAGTCGAGTGCTCGCTCGGGACTTTGCACTCGGGGCCAAGGCAAGAGGGCGTGCTTGCCCGCAGAACTGAGAACACGCTGTTGGGCAGAGCTGCAACTGACCGCTGGAGTTCAGCTCTCGCCGGACGGCAGAAGGCGAAGAACGAAGCCGCTTGCGAGCGGCGCAGTGCAGCGAAGGGCTCTCCGAGTTCGCCGCTAGCTCCACGGTCCTTCTCAGCTGCGAGTAGCAGCGCTCGCAGTACACAGAGCTTCGCAAGGCCCGAAGAGCCGGAGGGAAGTATCGCACACGCAAATGTGCCAGGACAGAGACGTGTTCTACGTTGTCCCCTCTCGTCGTGCAGTTTGTGCCTCTGCTGCTTCTGCTGTTAGGAATCGCTCCTCGAAAGACGAGCGAGAGCGTCCTTCCGGGTGCATTGCACTGAGTCGAGTGCTCGCTCGGGACTTTGCACTCGGGGCCAAGGCAAGAGGGCGTGCTTGCCCGCAGAACTGAGAACACGCTGTTGGGCAGAGCTGCAACTGACCGCTGGAGTTCAGCTCTCGCCGGACGGCAGAAGGCGAAGAACGAAGCCGCTTGCGAGCGGCGCAGTGCAGCGAAGAGCTCTCCCAATTCGCCGCTAGCTCCACGGTCCTTCTCAGCTGCGAGTAGCAGCGCTCGCAGTACACAGAGCTTCGCAAGGCCCGAAGAGCCGGAGGGAAGTTTCGCACACGAAAATGTGCCAGGACAGAGACGTGTTCTACGTTGTCCCCTCTCGTCGTGCAGTTTGTGCCTCTGCTGCTTCTGCTGTTAGGAATCGCTCCTCGAAAGACGAGCGAGATCGTCCTTCCGGGTGCATTGCACTGAGTCGAGTGCTCGCTCGGGACTTTGCACTCGGGGCCAAGGCAAGAGGGCGTGCTTGCCCGCAGAACTGAGAACACGCTGTTGGGCAGAGCTGCAACTGACCGCTGGAGTTCAGCTCTCGCCGGACGGCAGAAGGCGAAGAACGAAGCCGCTTGCGAGCGGCGCAGTGCAGCGAAGGGCTCTCCGAATTCGCCGCTAGCTCCACGGTCCTTCTCAGCTGCGAGTAGCAGCGCTCGCAGTACACAGAGCTTCGCAAGGCCCGAAGAGCCGGAGGGAAGTATCGCACACGCAAATGTGCCAGGACAGAGACGTGTTCTACGTTGTCCCCTCTCGTCGTGCAGTTTGTGCCTCTGCTGCTTCTGCTGTTAGGAATCGCTCCTCGAAAGACGAGCGAGAGCGTCCTTCCGGGTGCATTGCACTGAGTCGAGTGCTCGCTCGGGACTTTGCACTCGGGGCCAAGGCAAGAGGGCGTGCTTGCCCGCAGAACTGAGAACACGCTGTTGGGCAGAGCTGCAACTGACCGCTGGAGTTCAGCTCTCGCCGGACGGCAGAAGGCGAAGAACGAAGCCGCTTGCGAGCGGCGCAGTGCAGCGAAGAGCTCTCCCAATTCGCCGCTAGCTCCACGGTCCTTCTCAGCTGCGAGTAGCAGCGCTCGCAGTACACAGAGCTTCGCAAGGCCCGAAGAGCCGGAGGGAAGTATCGCACACGCAAATGTGCCAGGACAGAGACGTGTTCTACGTTGTCCCCTCTCGTCGTGCAGTTTGTGCCTCTGCTGCTTCTGCTGTTAGGAATCGCTCCTCGAAAGACGAGCGAGAGCGTCCTTCCGGGTGCATTGCACTGAGTCGAGTGCTCGCTCGGGACTTTGCACTCGGGGCCAAGGCAAGAGGGCGTGCTTGCCCGCAGAACTGAGAACACGCTGTTGGGCAGAGCTGCAACTGACCGCTGGAGTTCAGCTCTCGCCGGACGGCAGAAGGCGAAGAACGAAGCCGCTTGCGAGCGGCGCAGTGCAGCGAAGAGCTCTCCCAATTCGCCGCTAGCTCCACGGTCCTCCTCAGCTGCGAGTAGCAGCGCTCGCAGTACACAGAGCTTCGCAAGGCCCGAAGAGCCGGAGGGAAGTATCGCACACGCAAATGTGCCAGGACAGAGACGTGTTCTACGTTGTCCCCTCTCGTCGTGCAGTTTGTGCCTCTGCTGCTTCTGCTGTTAGGAATCGCTCCTCGAAAGACGAGCGAGAGCGTCCTTCCGGGTGCATTGCACTGAGTCGAGTGCTCGCTCGGGACTTTGCTCTCGGGGCCAAGGCAAGAGGGCGTGCTTGCCCGCAGAACTGAGAACACGCTGTTGGGCAGAGCTGCAACTGACCGCTGGAGTTCAGCTCTCGCCGGACGGCAGAAGGCGAAGAACGAAGCCGCTTGCGAGCGGCGCAGTGCAGCGAAGAGCTCTCCCAATTCGCCGCTAGCTCCACGGTCCTTCTCAGCTGCGAGTAGCAGCGCTCGCAGTACACAGAGCTTCGCAAGGCCCGAAGAGCCGGAGGGAAGTATCGCACACGCAAATGTGCCAGGACAGAGACGTGTTCTACGTTGTCCCTTCTCGTCATGCAGTTTGTGCCTCTGCTGCTTCTGCTGTTAGGAATCGCTCCTCGAAAGACGAGCGAGAGCGTCCTTCCGGGTGCATTGCACTGAGTCGAGTGCTCGCTCGGGACTTTGCTCTCGGGGCCAAGGCAAGAGGGCGTGCTTGCCCGCAGAACTGAGAACACGCTGTTGGGCAGAGCTGCAACTGACCGCTGGAGTTCAGCTCTCGCCGGACGGCAGAAGGCGAAGAACGAAGCCGCTTGCGAGCGGCGCAGTGCAGCGAAGAGCTCTCCCAATTCGCCGCTAGCTCCACGGTCCTTCTCAGCTGCGAGTAGCAGCGCTCGCAGTACACAGAGCTTCGCAAGGCCCGAAGAGCCGGAGGGAAGTATCGCACACGCAAATGTGCCAGGACAGAGACGTGTTCTACGTTGTCCCCTCTCGTCGTGCAGTTTGTGCCTCTGCTGCTTCTGCTGTTAGGAATCGCTCCTCGAAAGACGAGCGAGAGCGTCCTTCCGGGTGCATTGCACTGAGTCGAGTGCTCGCTCGGGACTTTGCTCTCGGGGCCAAGGCAAGAGGGCGTGCTTGCCCGCAGAACTGAGAACACGCTGTTGGGCAGAGCTGCAACTGACCGCTGGAGTTCAGCTCTCGCCGGACGGCAGAAGGCGAAGAACGAAGCCGCTTGCGAGCGGCGCAGTGCAGCGAAGAGCTCTCCCAATTCGCCGCTAGCTCCACGGTCCTTCTCAGCTGCGAGTAGCAGCGCTCGCAGTACACAGAGCTTCGCAAGGCCCGAAGAGCCGGAGGGAAGTATCGCACACGCAAATGTGCCAGGACAGAGACGTGTTCTACGTTGTCCCCTCTCGTCGTGCAGTTTGTGCCTCTGCTGCTTCTGCTGTTAGGAATCGCTCCTCGAAAGACGAGCGAGAGCGTCCTTCCGGGTGCATTGCACTGAGTCGAGTGCTCGCTCGGGACTTTGCACTCGGGGCCAAGGCAAGAGGGCGTGCTTGCCCGCAGAACTGAGAACACGCTGTTGGGCAGAGCTGCAACTGACCGCTGGAGTTCAGCTCTCGCCGGACGGCAGAAGGCGAAGAACGAAGCCGCTTGCGAGCGGCGCAGTGCAGCGAAGAGCTCTCCCAATTCGCCGCTAGCTCCACGGTCCTTCTCAGCTGCGAGTAGCAGCGCTCGCAGTACACAGAGCTTCGCAAGGCCCGAAGAGCCGGAGGGAAGTATCGCACACGCAAATGTGCCAGGACAGAGACGTGTTCTACGTTGTCCCCTCTCGTCGTGCAGTTTGTGCCTCTGCTGCTTCTGCTGTTAGGAATCGCTCCTCGAAAGACGAGCGAGAGCGTCCTTCCGGGTGCATTGCACTGAGTCGAGTGCTCGCTCGGGACTTTGCTCTCGGGGCCAAGGCAAGAGGGCGTGCTTGCCCGCAGAACTGAGAACACGCTGTTGGGCAGAGCTGCAACTGACCGCTGGAGTTCAGCTCTCGCCGGACGGCAGAAGGCGAAGAACGAAGCCGCTTGCGAGCGGCGCAGTGCAGCGAAGAGCTCTCCCAATTCGCCGCTAGCTCCACGGTCCTCCTCAGCTGCGAGTAGCAGCGCTCGCAGTACACAGAGCTTCGCAAGGCCCGAAGAGCCGGAGGGAAGTATCGCACACGCAAATGTGCCAGGACAGAGACGTGTTCTACGTTGTCCCCTCTCGTCGTGCAGTTTGTGCCTCTGCTGCTTCTGCTGTTAGGAATCGCTCCTCGAAAGACGAGCGAGAGCGTCCTTCCGGGTGCATTGCACTGAGTCGAGTGCTCGCTCGGGACTTTGCACTCGGGGCCAAGGCAAGAGGGCGTGCTTGCCCGCAGAACTGAGAACACGCTGTTGGGCAGAGCTGCAACTGACCGCTGGAGTTCAGCTCTCGCCGGACGGCAGAAGGCGAAGAACGAAGCCGCTTGCGAGCGGCGCAGTGCAGCGAAGAGCTCTCCCAATTCGCCGCTAGCTCCACGGTCCTCCTCAGCTGCGAGTAGCAGCGCTCGCAGTACACAGAGCTTCGCAAGGCCCGAAGAGCCGGAGGGAAGTATCGCACACGCAAATGTGCCAGGACAGAGACGTGTTCTACGTTGTCCCCTCTCGTCGTGCAGTTTGTGCCTCTGCTGCTTCTGCTGTTAGGAATCGCTCCTCGAAAGACGAGCGAGAGCGTCCTTCCGGGTGCATTGCACTGAGTCGAGTGCTCGCTCGGGACTTTGCTCTCGGGGCCAAGGCAAGAGGGCGTGCTTGCCCGCAGAACTGAGAACACGCTGTTGGGCAGAGCTGCAACTGACCGCTGGAGTTCAGCTCTCGCCGGACGGCAGAAGGCGAAGAACGAAGCCGCTTGCGAGCGGCGCAGTGCAGCGAAGAGCTCTCCCAATTCGCCGCTAGCTCCACGGTCCTCCTCAGCTGCGAGTAGCAGCGCTCGCAGTACACAGAGCTTCGCAAGGCCCGAAGAGCCGGAGGGTAGTTTCGCACACGAAAATGGGCCAGGACAGAGACGTGTTCTACGTTGTCCCTTCTCGTCGTGCAGTTTGTGCCTCTGCTGCTTCTGCTGTTAGGAATCGCTCCTCGAAAGACGAGCGAGAGCGTCCTTCCGGGTGCATTGCACTGAGTCGAGTGCTCGCTCGGGACTTTGCTCTCGGGGCCAAGGCAAGAGGGCGTGCTTGCCCGCAGAACTGAGAACACGCTGTTGGGCAGAGCTGCAACTGACCGCTGGAGTTCAGCTCTCGCCGGACGGCAGAAGGCGAAGAACGAAGCCGCTTGCGAGCGGCGCAGTGCAGCGAAGAGCTCTCCCAATTCGCCGCTAGCTCCACGGTCCTCCTCAGCTGCGAGTAGCAGCGCTCGCAGTACACAGAGCTTCGCAAGGCCCGAAGAGCCGGAGGGAAGTATCGCACACGCAAATGTGCCAGGACAGAGACGTGTTCTACGTTGTCCCCTCTCGTCGTGCAGTTTGTGCCTCTGCTGCTTCTGCTGTTAGGAATCGCTCCTCGAAAGACGAGCGAGAGCGTCCTTCCGGGTGCATTGCACTGAGTCGAGTGCTCGCTCGGGACTTTGCTCTCGGGGCCAAGGCAAGAGGGCGTGCTTGCCCGCAGAACTGAGAACACGCTGTTGGGCAGAGCTGCAACTGACCGCTGGAGTTCAGCTCTCGCCGGACGGCAGAAGGCGAAGAACGAAGCCGCTTGCGAGCGGCGCAGTGCAGCGAAGAGCTCTCCCAATTCGCCGCTAGCTCCACGGTCCTCCTCAGCTGCGAGTAGCAGCGCTCGCAGTACACAGAGCTTCGCAAGGCCCGAAGAGCCGGAGGGAAGTTTCGCACACGCAAATGTGCCAGGACAGAGACGTGTTCTACGTTGTCCCCTCTCGTCGTGCAGTTTGTGCCTCTGCTGCTTCTGCTGTTAGGAATCGCTCCTCGAAAGACGAGCGAGAGCGTCCTTCCGGGTGCATTGCACTGAGTCGAGTGCTCGCTCGGGACTTTGCACTCGGGGCCAAGGCAAGAGGGCGTGCTTGCCCGCAGAACTGAGAACACGCTGTTGGGCAGAGCTGCAACTGACCGCTGGAGTTCAGCTCTCGCCGGACGTCAGCTCTCGCCGGACGGCAGAAGGCGAAGAACGAAGCCGCTTGCGAGCGGCGCAGTGCAGCGAAGAGCTCTCCGAATTCGCCGCTAGCTCCACGGTCCTCTCAGCTGCGAGTAGCAGCGCTCGCAGTACACAGAGCTTCGCAAGGCCCGAAGAGCCGAGGAAGTATCGCACACGCAAATGTGCCAGGACAGAGACGTGTTCTACGTTGTCCCCTCTCGTCGTGCAGTTTGTGCCTCTGCTGCTTCTGCTGTTAGGAATCGCTCCTCGAAAGACGAGCGAGAGCGTCCTTCCGGGTGCATTGCACTGAGTCGAGTGCTCGCTCGGGACTTTGCACTCGGGGCCAAGGCAAGAGGGCGTGCTTGCCCGCAGAACTGAGAACACGCTGTTGGGCAGAGCTGCAACTGACCGCTGGAGTTCAGCTCTCGCCGGACGGCAGAAGGCGAAGAACGAAGCCGCTTGCGAGCGGCGCAGTGCAGCGAAGGGCTCTCCGAATTCGCCGCTAGCTCCACGGTCCTTCTCAGCTGCGAGTAGCAGCGCTCGCAGTACACAGAGCTTCGCAAGGCCCGAAGAGCGGAGGGAAGTATCGCACACGCAAATGTGCCAGGACAGAGACGTGTTCTACGTTGTCCCCTCTCGTCGTGCAGTTTGTGCCTCTGCTGCTTCTGCTGTTAGGAATCGCTCCTCGAAAGACGAGCGAGAGCGTCCTTCCGGGTGCATTGCACTGAGTCGAGTGCTCGCTCGGGACTTTGCACTCGGGGCCAAGGCAAGAGGGCGTGCTTGCCCGCAGAACTGAGAACACGCTGTTGGGCAGAGCTGCAACTGACCGCTGGAGTTCAGCTCTCGCCGGACGGCAGAAGGCGAAGAACGAAGCCGCTTGCGAGCGGCGCAGTGCAGCGAAGGGCTCTCCGAATTCGCCGCTAGCTCCACGGTCCTTCTCAGCTGCGAGTAGCAGCGCTCGCAGTACACAGAGCTTCGCAAGGCCCGAAGAGCCGGAGGGAAGTATCGCACACGCAAATGTGCCAGGACAGAGACGTGTTCTACGTTGTCCCCTCTCGTCGTGCAGTTTGTGCCTCTGCTGCTTCTGCTGTTAGGAATCGCTCCTCGAAAGACGAGCGAGAGCGTCCTTCCGGGTGCATTGCACTGAGTCGAGTGCTCGCTCGGGACTTTGCACTCGGGGCCAAGGCAAGAGGGCGTGCTTGCCCGCAGAACTGAGAACACGCTGTTGGGCAGAGCTGCAACTGACCGCTGGAGTTCAGCTCTCGCCGGACGGCAGAAGGCGAAGAACGAAGCCGCTTGCGAGCGGCGCAGTGCAGCGAAGAGCTCTCCGAATTCGCCGCTAGCTCCACGGTCCTTCTCAGCTGCGAGTAGCAGCGCTCGCAGTACACAGAGCTTCGCAGGCCCGAAGAGCCGGAGGGAAGTATCGCACACGCAAATGTGCCAGGACAGAGACGTGTTCTACGTTGTCCCCTCTCGTCGTGCAGTTTGTGCCTCTGCTGCTTCTGCTGTTAGGAATCGCTCCTCGAAAGACGAGCGAGAGCGTCCTTCCGGGTGCATTGCACTGAGTCGAGTGCTCGCTCGGGACTTTGCTCTCGGGGCCAAGGCAAGAGGGCGTGCTTGCCCGCAGAACTGAGAACACGCTGTTGGGCAGAGCTGCAACTGACCGCTGGAGTTCAGCTCTCGCCGGACGGCAGAAGGCGAAGAACGAAGCCGCTTGCGAGCGGCGCAGTGCAGCGAAGAGCTCTCCGAATTCGCCGCTAGCTCCACGGTCCTTCTCAGCTGCGAGTAGCAGCGCTCGCAGTACACAGAGCTTCGCAAGGCCCGAAGAGCCGGAGGAAGTATCGCACACGCAAATGTGCCAGGACAGAGACGTGTTCTACGTTGTCCCCTCTCGTCGTGCAGTTTGTGCCTCTGCTGCTTCTGCTGTTAGGAATCGCTCCTCGAAAGACGAGCGAGAGCGTCCTTCCGGGTGCATTGCACTGAGTCGAGTGCTCGCTCGGGACTTTGCTCTCGGGGCCAAGGCAAGAGGGCGTGCTTGCCCGCAGAACTGAGAACACGCTGTTGGGCAGAGCTGCAACTGACCGCTGGAGTTCAGCTCTCGCCGGACGGCAGAAGGCGAAGAACGAAGCCGCTTGCGAGCGGCGCAGTGCAGCGAAGAGCTCTCCCAATTCGCCGCTAGCTCCACGGTCCTTCTCAGCTGCGAGTAGCAGCGCTCGCAGTACACAGAGCTTCGCAAGGCCCGAAGAGCCGGAGGGAAGTATCGCACACGCAAATGTGCCAGGACAGAGACGTGTTCTACGTTGTCCCCTCTCGTCGTGCAGTTTGTGCCTCTGCTGCTTCTGCTGTTAGGAATCGCTCCTCGAAAGACGAGCGAGAGCGTCCTTCCGGGTGCATTGCACTGAGTCGAGTGCTCGCTCGGGACTTTGCACTCGGGGCCAAGGCAAGAGGGCGTGCTTGCCCGCAGACTGAGAACACGCTGTTGGCAGAGCTGCAACTGACCGCTGGAGTTCAGCTCTCGCCGGACGGCAGAAGGCGAAGAACGAAGCCGCTTGCGAGCGGCGCAGTGCAGCGAAGAGCTCTCCCAATTCGCCGCTAGCTCCACGGTCCTTCTCAGCTGCGAGTAGCAGCGCTCGCAGTACACAGAGCTTCGCAAGGCCCGAAGAGCCGGAGGGAAGTTTCGCACACGCAAATGTGCCAGGACAGAGACGTGTTCTACGTTGTCCCCTCTCGTCGTGCAGTTTGTGCCTCTGCTGCTTCTGCTGTTAGGAATCGCTCCTCGAAAGACGAGCGAGAGCGTCCTTCCGGGTGCATTGCACTGAGTCGAGTGCTCGCTCGGGACTTTGCACTCGGGCCAAGGCAAGAGGGCGTGCTTGCCCGCAGAACTGAGAACACGCTGTTGGGCAGAGCTGCAACTGACCGCTGGAGTTCAGCTCTCGCCGGACGGCAGAAGGCGAAGAACGAAGCCGCTTGCGAGCGGCGCAGTGCAGCGAAGAGCTCTCCCAATTCGCCGCTAGCTCCACGGTCCTTCTCAGCTGCGAGTAGCAGCGCTCGCAGTACACAGAGCTTCGCAAGGCCCGAAGAGCCGGAGGGAAGTATCGCACACGCAAATGTGCCAGGACAGAGACGTGTTCTACGTTGTCCCCTCTCGTCGTGCAGTTTGTGCCTCTGCTGCTTCTGCTGTTAGGAATCGCTCCTCGAAAGACGAGCGAGAGCGTCCTTCCGGGTGCATTGCACTGAGTCGAGTGCTCGCTCGGGACTTTGCACTCGGGGCCAAGGCAAGAGGGCGTGCTTGCCCGCAGAACTGAGAACACGCTGTTGGGCAGAGCTGCAACTGACCGCTGGAGTTCAGCTCTCGCCGGACGGCAGAAGGCGAAGAACGAAGCCGCTTGCGAGCGGCGCAGTGCAGCGAAGGGCTCTCCGAATTCGCCGCTAGCTCCACGGTCCTTCTCAGCTGCGAGTAGCAGCGCTCGCAGTACACAGAGCTTCGCAAGGCCCGAAGAGCCGGAGGGAAGTATCGCACACGCAAATGTGCCAGGACAGAGACGTGTTCTACGTTGTCCCCTCTCGTCGTGCAGTTTGTGCCTCTGCTGCTTCTGCTGTTAGGAATCGCTCCTCGAAAGACGAGCGAGAGCGTCCTTCCGGGTGCATTGCACTGAGTCGAGTGCTCGCTCGGGACTTTGCACTCGGGGCCAAGGCAAGAGGGCGTGCTTGCCCGCAGAACTGAGAACACGCTGTTGGGCAGAGCTGCAACTGACCGCTGGAGTTCAGCTCTCGCCGGACGGCAGAAGGCGAAGAACGAAGCCGCTTGCGAGCGGCGCAGTGCAGCGAAGGGCTCTCCGAATTCGCCGCTAGCTCCACGGTCCTTCTCAGCTGCGAGTAGCAGCGCTCGCAGTACACAGAGCTTCGCAAGGCCCGAAGAGCCGGAGGGAAGTATCGCACACGCAAATGTGCCAGGACAGAGACGTGTTCTACGTTGTCCCCTCTCGTCGTGCAGTTTGTGCCTCTGCTGCTTCTGCTGTTAGGAATCGCTCCTCGAAAGACGAGCGAGAGCGTCCTTCCGGGTGCATTGCACTGAGTCGAGTGCTCGCTCGGGACTTTGCACTCGGGGCCAAGGCAAGAGGGCGTGCTTGCCCGCAGAACTGAGAACACGCTGTTGGGCAGAGCTGCAACTGACCGCTGGAGTTCAGCTCTCGCCGGACGGCAGAAGGCGAAGAACGAAGCCGCTTGCGAGTAGCGAAGGGCTCTCCGAATTCGCCGCTAGCTCCACGGTCCTTCTCAGCTGCGAGTAGCAGCGCTCGCAGTACACAGAGCTTCGCAAGGCCCGAAGAGCCGGAGGGAAGTATCGCACACGCAAATGTGCCAGGACAGAGACGTGTTCTACGTTGTCCCCTCTCGTCGTGCAGTTTGTGCCTCTGCTGCTTCTGCTGTTAGGAATCGCTCCTCGAAAGACGAGCGAGAGCGTCCTTCCGGGTGCATTGCACTGAGTCGAGTGCTCGCTCGGGACTTTGCTCTCGGGGCCAAGGCAAGAGGGCGTGCTTGCCCGCAGAACTGAGAACACGCTGTTGGGCAGAGCTGCAACTGACCGCTGGAGTTCAGCTCTCGCCGGACGGCAGAAGGCGAAGAACGAAGCCGCTTGCGAGCGGCGCAGTGCAGCGAAGAGCTCTCCCAATTCGCCGCTAGCTCCACGGTCCTTCTCAGCTGCGAGTAGCAGCGCTCGCAGTACACAGAGCTTCGCAAGGCCCGAAGAGCCGGAGGGAAGTATCGCACACGCAAATGTGCCAGGACAGAGACGTGTTCTACGTTGTCCCTTCTCGTCGTGCAGTTTGTGCCTCTGCTGCTTCTGCTGTTAGGAATCGCTCCTCGAAAGACGAGCGAGAGCGTCCTTCCGGGTGCATTGCACTGAGTCGAGTGCTCGCTCGGGACTTTGCTCTCGGGGCCAAGGCAAGAGGGCGTGCTTGCCCGCAGAACTGAGAACACGCTGTTGGGCAGAGCTGCAACTGACCGCTGGAGTTCAGCTCTCGCCGGACGGCAGAAGGCGAAGAACGAAGCCGCTTGCGAGCGGCGCAGTGCAGCGAAGAGCTCTCCCAATTCGCCGCTAGCTCCACGGTCCTTCTCAGCTGCGAGTAGCAGCGCTCGCAGTACACAGAGCTTCGCAAGGCCCGAAGAGCCGGAGGGAAGTATCGCACACGCAAATGTGCCAGGACAGAGACGTGTTCTACGTTGTCCCCTCTCGTCGTGCAGTTTGTGCCTCTGCTGCTTCTGCTGTTAGGAATCGCTCCTCGAAAGACGAGCGAGAGCGTCCTTCCGGGTGCATTGCACTGAGTCGAGTGCTCGCTCGGGACTTTGCTCTCGGGGCCAAGGCAAGAGGGCGTGCTTGCCCGCAGAACTGAGAACACGCTGTTGGGCAGAGCTGCAACTGACCGCTGGAGTTCAGCTCTCGCCGGACGGCAGAAGGCGAAGAACGAAGCCGCTTGCGAGCGGCGCAGTGCAGCGAAGAGCTCTCCCAATTCGCCGCTAGCTCCACGGTCCTCCTCAGCTGCGAGTAGCAGCGCTCGCAGTACACAGAGCTTCGCAAGGCCCGAAGAGCCGGAGGGAAGTTTCGCACACGAAAATGTGCCAGGACAGAGACGTGTTCTACGTTGTCCCCTCTCGTCGTGCAGTTTGTGCCTCTGCTGCTTCTGCTGTTAGGAATCGCTCCTCGAAAGACGAGCGAGAGCGTCCTTCCGGGTGCATTGCACTGAGTCGAGTGCTCGCTCGGGACTTTGCTCTCGGGGCCAAGGCAAGAGGGCGTGCTTGCCCGCAGAACTGAGAACACGCTGTTGGGCAGAGCTGCAACTGACCGCTGGAGTTCAGCTCTCGCCGGACGGCAGAAGGCGAAGAACGAAGCCGCTTGCGAGCGGCGCAGTGCAGCGAAGAGCTCTCCCAATTCGCCGCTAGCTCCACGGTCCTCCTCAGCTGCGAGTAGCAGCGCTCGCAGTACACAGAGCTTCGCAAGGCCCGAAGAGCCGGAGGGAAGTATCGCACACGCAAATGTGCCAGGACAGAGACGTGTTCTACGTTGTCCCCTCTCGTCGTGCAGTTTGTGCCTCTGCTGCTTCTGCTGTTAGGAATCGCTCCTCGAAAGACGAGCGAGAGCGTCCTTCCGGGTGCATTGCACTGAGTCGAGTGCTCGCTCGGGACTTTGCACTCGGGGCCAAGGCAAGAGGGCGTGCTTGCCCGCAGAACTGAGAACACGCTGTTGGGCAGAGCTGCAACTGACCGCTGGAGTTCAGCTCTCGCCGGACGGCAGAAGGCGAAGAACGAAGCCGCTTGCGAGCGGCGCAGTGCAGCGAAGAGCTCTCCCAATTCGCCGCTAGCTCCACGGTCCTTCTCAGCTGCGAGTAGCAGCGCTCGCAGTACACAGAGCTTCGCAAGGCCCGAAGAGCCGGAGGGAAGTATCGCACACGCAAATGTGCCAGGACAGAGACGTGTTCTACGTTGTCCCCTCTCGTCGTGCAGTTTGTGCCTCTGCTGCTTCTGCTGTTAGGAATCGCTCCTCGAAAGACGAGCGAGAGCGTCCTTCCGGGTGCATTGCACTGAGTCGAGTGCTCGCTCGGGACTTTGCACTCGGGGCCAAGGCAAGAGGGCGTGCTTGCCCGCAGAACTGAGAACACGCTGTTGGGCAGAGCTGCAACTGACCGCTGGAGTTCAGCTCTCGCCGGACGGCAGAAGGCGAAGAACGAAGCCGCTTGCGAGCGGCGCAGTGCAGCGAAGAGCTCTCCCAATTCGCCGCTAGCTCCACGGTCCTCCTCAGCTGCGAGTAGCAGCGCTCGCAGTACACAGAGCTTCGCAAGGCCCGAAGAGCCGGAGGGAAGTATCGCACACGCAAATGTGCCAGGACAGAGACGTGTTCTACGTTGTCCCCTCTCGTCGTGCAGTTTGTGCCTCTGCTGCTTCTGCTGTTAGGAATCGCTCCTCGAAAGACGAGCGAGAGCGTCCTTCCGGGTGCATTGCACTGAGTCGAGTGCTCGCTCGGGACTTTGCACTCGGGGCCAAGGCAAGAGGGCGTGCTTGCCCGCAGAACTGAGAACACGCTGTTGGGCAGAGCTGCAACTGACCGCTGGAGTTCAGCTCTCGCCGGACGGCAGAAGGCGAAGAACGAAGCCGCTTGCGAGCGGCGCAGTGCAGCGAAGAGCTCTCCCAATTCGCCGCTAGCTCCACGGTCCTCCTCAGCTGCGAGTAGCAGCGCTCGCAGTACACAGAGCTTCGCAAGGCCCGAAGAGCCGGAGGGAAGTATCGCACACGCAAATGTGCCAGGACAGAGACGTGTTCTACGTTGTCCCCTCTCGTCGTGCAGTTTGTGCCTCTGCTGCTTCTGCTGTTAGGAATCGCTCCTCGAAAGACGAGCGAGAGCGTCCTTCCGGGTGCATTGCACTGAGTCGAGTGCTCGCTCGGGACTTTGCTCTCGGGGCCAAGGCAAGAGGGCGTGCTTGCCCGCAGAACTGAGAACACGCTGTTGGGCAGAGCTGCAACTGACCGCTGGAGTTCAGCTCTCGCCGGACGGCAGAAGGCGAAGAACGAAGCCGCTTGCGAGCGGCGCAGTGCAGCGAAGAGCTCTCCGAATTCGCCGCTAGCTCCACGGTCCTCCTCAGCTGCGAGTAGCAGCGCTCGCAGTACACAGAGCTTCGCAAGGCCCGAAGAGCCGGAGGGAAGTTTCGCACACGAAAATGTGCCAGGACAGAGACGTGTTCTACGTTGTCCCTTCTCGTCGTGCAGTTTGTGCCTCTGCTGCTTCTGCTGTTAGGAATCGCTCCTCGAAAGACGAGCGAGAGCGTCCTTCCGGGTGCATTGCACTGAGTCGAGTGCTCGCTCGGGACTTTGCTCTCGGGGCCAAGGCAAGAGGGCGTGCTTGCCCGCAGAACTGAGAACACGCTGTTGGGCAGAGCTGCAACTGACCGCTGGAGTTCAGCTCTCGCCGGACGGCAGAAGGCGAAGAACGAAGCCGCTTGCGAGCGGCGCAGTGCAGCGAAGAGCTCTCCCAATTCGCCGCTAGCTCCACGGTCCTCCTCAGCTGCGAGTAGCAGCGCTCGCAGTACACAGAGCTTCGCAAGGCCCGAAGAGCCGGAGGGAAGTTTCGCACACGAAAATGTGCCAGGACAGAGACGTGTTCTACGTTGTCCCCTCTCGTCGTGCAGTTTGTGCCTCTGCTGCTTCTGCTGTTAGGAATCGCTCCTCGAAAGACGAGCGAGAGCGTCCTTCCGGGTGCATTGCACTGAGTCGAGTGCTCGCTCGGGACTTTGCACTCGGGGCCAAGGCAAGAGGGCGTGCTTGCCCGCAGAACTGAGAACACGCTGTTGGGCAGAGCTGCAACTGACCGCTGGAGTTCAGCTCTCGCCGGACGGCAGAAGGCGAAGAACGAAGCCGCTTGCGAGCGGCGCAGTGCAGCGAAGAGCTCTCCCAATTCGCCGCTAGCTCCACGGTCCTTCTCAGCTGCGAGTAGCAGCGCTCGCAGTACACAGAGCTTCGCAAGGCCCGAAGAGCCGGAGGGAAGTATCGCACACGCAAATGTGCCAGGACAGAGACGTGTTCTACGTTGTCCCTTCTCGTCGTGCAGTTTGTGCCTCTGCTGCTTCTGCTGTTAGGAATCGCTCCTCGAAAGACGAGCGAGAGCGTCCTTCCGGGTGCATTGCACTGAGTCGAGTGCTCGCTCGGGACTTTGCACTCGGGGCCAAGGCAAGAGGGCGTGCTTGCCCGCAGAACTGAGAACACGCTGTTGGGCAGAGCTGCAACTGACCGCTGGAGTTCAGCTCTCGCCGGACGGCAGAAGGCGAAGAACGAAGCCGCTTGCGAGCGGCGCAGTGCAGCGAAGAGCTCTCCCAATTCGCCGCTAGCTCCACGGTCCTTCTCAGCTGCGAGTAGCAGCGCTCGCAGTACACAGAGCTTCGCAAGGCCCGAAGAGCCGGAGGGAAGTATCGCACACGCAAATGTGCCAGGACAGAGACGTGTTCTACGTTGTCCCTTCTCGTCGTGCAGTTTGTGCCTCTGCTGCTTCTGCTGTTAGGAATCGCTCCTCGAAAGACGAGCGAGAGCGTCCTTCCGGGTGCATTGCACTGAGTCGAGTGCTCGCTCGGGACTTTGCTCTCGGGGCCAAGGCAAGAGGGCGTGCTTGCCCGCAGAACTGAGAACACGCTGTTGGGCAGAGCTGCAACTGACCGCTGGAGTTCAGCTCTCGCCGGACGGCAGAAGGCGAAGAACGAAGCCGCTTGCGAGCGGCGCAGTGCAGCGAAGAGCTCTCCCAATTCGCCGCTAGCTCCACGGTCCTTCTCAGCTGCGAGTAGCAGCGCTCGCAGTACACAGAGCTTCGCAAGGCCCGAAGAGCCGGAGGGAAGTATCGCACACGCAAATGTGCCAGGACAGAGACGTGTTCTACGTTGTCCCCTCTCGTCGTGCAGTTTGTGCCTCTGCTGCTTCTGCTGTTAGGAATCGCTCCTCGAAAGACGAGCGAGAGCGTCCTTCCGGGTGCATTGCACTGAGTCGAGTGCTCGCTCGGGACTTTGCTCTCGGGGCCAAGGCAAGAGGGCGTGCTTGCCCGCAGAACTGAGAACACGCTGTTGGGCAGAGCTGCAACTGACCGCTGGAGTTCAGCTCTCGCCGGACGGCAGAAGGCGAAGAACGAAGCCGCTTGCGAGCGGCGCAGTGCAGCGAAGAGCTCTCCCAATTCGCCGCTAGCTCCACGGTCCTCCTCAGCTGCGAGTAGCAGCGCTCGCAGTACACAGAGCTTCGCAAGGCCCGAAGAGCCGGAGGGAAGTTTCGCACACGAAAATGTGCCAGGACAGAGACGTGTTCTACGTTGTCCCCTCTCGTCGTGCAGTTTGTGCCTCTGCTGCTTCTGCTGTTAGGAATCGCTCCTCGAAAGACGAGCGAGAGCGTCCTTCCGGGTGCATTGCACTGAGTCGAGTGCTCGCTCGGGACTTTGCTCTCGGGGCCAAGGCAAGAGGGCGTGCTTGCCCGCAGAACTGAGAACACGCTGTTGGGCAGAGCTGCAACTGACCGCTGGAGTTCAGCTCTCGCCGGACGGCAGAAGGCGAAGAACGAAGCCGCTTGCGAGCGGCGCAGTGCAGCGAAGAGCTCTCCCAATTCGCCGCTAGCTCCACGGTCCTCCTCAGCTGCGAGTAGCAGCGCTCGCAGTACACAGAGCTTCGCAAGGCCCGAAGAGCCGGAGGGAAGTATCGCACACGCAAATGTGCCAGGACAGAGACGTGTTCTACGTTGTCCCCTCTCGTCGTGCAGTTTGTGCCTCTGCTGCTTCTGCTGTTAGGAATCGCTCCTCGAAAGACGAGCGAGAGCGTCCTTCCGGGTGCATTGCACTGAGTCGAGTGCTCGCTCGGGACTTTGCACTCGGGGCCAAGGCAAGAGGGCGTGCTTGCCCGCAGAACTGAGAACACGCTGTTGGGCAGAGCTGCAACTGACCGCTGGAGTTCAGCTCTCGCCGGACGGCAGAAGGCGAAGAACGAAGCCGCTTGCGAGCGGCGCAGTGCAGCGAAGAGCTCTCCCAATTCGCCGCTAGCTCCACGGTCCTTCTCAGCTGCGAGTAGCAGCGCTCGCAGTACACAGAGCTTCGCAAGGCCCGAAGAGCCGGAGGGAAGTATCGCACACGCAAATGTGCCAGGACAGAGACGTGTTCTACGTTGTCCCCTCTCGTCGTGCAGTTTGTGCCTCTGCTGCTTCTGCTGTTAGGAATCGCTCCTCGAAAGACGAGCGAGAGCGTCCTTCCGGGTGCATTGCACTGAGTCGAGTGCTCGCTCGGGACTTTGCACTCGGGGCCAAGGCAAGAGGGCGTGCTTGCCCGCAGAACTGAGAACACGCTGTTGGGCAGAGCTGCAACTGACCGCTGGAGTTCAGCTCTCGCCGGACGGCAGAAGGCGAAGAACGAAGCCGCTTGCGAGCGGCGCAGTGCAGCGAAGAGCTCTCCCAATTCGCCGCTAGCTCCACGGTCCTCCTCAGCTGCGAGTAGCAGCGCTCGCAGTACACAGAGCTTCGCAAGGCCCGAAGAGCCGGAGGGAAGTATCGCACACGCAAATGTGCCAGGACAGAGACGTGTTCTACGTTGTCCCCTCTCGTCGTGCAGTTTGTGCCTCTGCTGCTTCTGCTGTTAGGAATCGCTCCTCGAAAGACGAGCGAGAGCGTCCTTCCGGGTGCATTGCACTGAGTCGAGTGCTCGCTCGGGACTTTGCACTCGGGGCCAAGGCAAGAGGGCGTGCTTGCCCGCAGAACTGAGAACACGCTGTTGGGCAGAGCTGCAACTGACCGCTGGAGTTCAGCTCTCGCCGGACGGCAGAAGGCGAAGAACGAAGCCGCTTGCGAGCGGCGCAGTGCAGCGAAGAGCTCTCCCAATTCGCCGCTAGCTCCACGGTCCTCCTCAGCTGCGAGTAGCAGCGCTCGCAGTACACAGAGCTTCGCAAGGCCCGAAGAGCCGGAGGGAAGTATCGCACACGCAAATGTGCCAGGACAGAGACGTGTTCTACGTTGTCCCCTCTCGTCGTGCAGTTTGTGCCTCTGCTGCTTCTGCTGTTAGGAATCGCTCCTCGAAAGACGAGCGAGAGCGTCCTTCCGGGTGCATTGCACTGAGTCGAGTGCTCGCTCGGGACTTTGCACTCGGGGCCAAGGCAAGAGGGCGTGCTTGCCCGCAGAACTGAGAACACGCTGTTGGGCAGAGCTGCAACTGACCGCTGGAGTTCAGCTCTCGCCGGACGGCAGAAGGCGAAGAACGAAGCCGCTTGCGAGCGGCGCAGTGCAGCGAAGAGCTCTCCCAATTCGCCGCTAGCTCCACGGTCCTCCTCAGCTGCGAGTAGCAGCGCTCGCAGTACACAGAGCTTCGCAAGGCCCGAAGAGCCGGAGGGAAGTATCGCACACGCAAATGTGCCAGGACAGAGACGTGTTCTACGTTGTCCCCTCTCGTCGTGCAGTTTGTGCCTCTGCTGCTTCTGCTGTTAGGAATCGCTCCTCGAAAGACGAGCGAGAGCGTCCTTCCGGGTGCATTGCACTGAGTCGAGTGCTCGCTCGGGACTTTGCTCTCGGGGCCAAGGCAAGAGGGCGTGCTTGCCCGCAGAACTGAGAACACGCTGTTGGGCAGAGCTGCAACTGACCGCTGGAGTTCAGCTCTCGCCGGACGGCAGAAGGCGAAGAACGAAGCCGCTTGCGAGCGGCGCAGTGCAGCGAAGAGCTCTCCGAATTCGCCGCTAGCTCCACGGTCCTCCTCAGCTGCGAGTAGCAGCGCTCGCAGTACACAGAGCTTCGCAAGGCCCGAAGAGCCGGAGGGAAGTTTCGCACACGAAAATGTGCCAGGACAGAGACGTGTTCTACGTTGTCCCTTCTCGTCGTGCAGTTTGTGCCTCTGCTGCTTCTGCTGTTAGGAATCGCTCCTCGAAAGACGAGCGAGAGCGTCCTTCCGGGTGCATTGCACTGAGTCGAGTGCTCGCTCGGGACTTTGCTCTCGGGGCCAAGGCAAGAGGGCGTGCTTGCCCGCAGAACTGAGAACACGCTGTTGGGCAGAGCTGCAACTGACCGCTGGAGTTCAGCTCTCGCCGGACGGCAGAAGGCGAAGAACGAAGCCGCTTGCGAGCGGCGCAGTGCAGCGAAGAGCTCTCCCAATTCGCCGCTAGCTCCACGGTCCTCCTCAGCTGCGAGTAGCAGCGCTCGCAGTACACAGAGCTTCGCAAGGCCCGAAGAGCCGGAGGGAAGTTTCGCACACGAAAATGTGCCAGGACAGAGACGTGTTCTACGTTGTCCCCTCTCGTCGTGCAGTTTGTGCCTCTGCTGCTTCTGCTGTTAGGAATCGCTCCTCGAAAGACGAGCGAGAGCGTCCTTCCGGGTGCATTGCACTGAGTCGAGTGCTCGCTCGGGACTTTGCACTCGGGGCCAAGGCAAGAGGGCGTGCTTGCCCGCAGAACTGAGAACACGCTGTTGGGCAGAGCTGCAACTGACCGCTGGAGTTCAGCTCTCGCCGGACGGCAGAAGGCGAAGAACGAAGCCGCTTGCGAGCGGCGCAGTGCAGCGAAGGGCTCTCCGAATTCGCCGCTAGCTCCACGGTCCTTCTCAGCTGCGAGTAGCAGCGCTCGCAGTACACAGAGCTTCGCAAGGCCCGAAGAGCCGGAGGGAAGTATCGCACACGCAAATGTGCCAGGACAGAGACGTGTTCTACGTTGTCCCCTCTCGTCGTGCAGTTTGTGCATCTGCTGCTTCTGCTGTTAGGAATCGCTCCTCGAAAGACGAGCGAGAGCGTCCTTCCGGGTGCATTGCACTGAGTCGAGTGCTCGCTCGGGACTTTGCTCTCGGGGCCAAGGCAAGAGGGCGTGCTTGCCCGCAGAACTGAGAACACGCTGTTGGGCAGAGCTGCAACTGACCGCTGGAGTTCAGCTCTCGCCGGACGGCAGAAGGCGAAGAACGAAGCCGCTTGCGAGCGGCGCAGTGCAGCGAAGAGCTCTCCCAATTCGCCGCTAGCTCCACGGTCCTCCTCAGCTGCGAGTAGCAGCGCTCGCAGTACACAGAGCTTCGCAAGGCCCGAAGAGCTGGAGGGAAGTATCGCACACGCAAATGTGCCAGGACAGAGACGTGTTCTACGTTGTCCCCTCTCGTCGTGCAGTTTGTGCCTCTGCTGCTTCTGCTGTTAGGAATCGCTCCTCGAAAGACGAGCGAGAGCGTCCTTCCGGGTGCATTGCACTGAGTCGAGTGCTCGCTCGGGACTTTGCACTCGGGGCCAAGGCAAGAGGGCGTGCTTGCCCGCAGAACTGAGAACACGCTGTTGGGCAGAGCTGCAACTGACCGCTGGAGTTCAGCTCTCGCCGGACGGCAGAAGGCGAAGAACGAAGCCGCTTGCGAGCGGCGCAGTGCAGCGAAGAGCTCTCCCAATTCGCCGCTAGCTCCACGGTCCTTCTCAGCTGCGAGTAGCAGCGCTCGCAGTACACAGAGCTTCGCAAGGCCCGAAGAGCCGGAGGGAAGTATCGCACACGCAAATGTGCCAGGACAGAGACGTGTTCTACGTTGTCCCCTCTCGTCGTGCAGTTTGTGCCTCTGCTGCTTCTGCTGTTAGGAATCGCTCCTTGAAAGACGAGCGAGAGCGTCCTTCCGGGTGCATTGCACTGAGTCGAGTGCTCGCTCGGGACTTTGCTCTCGGGGCCAAGGCAAGAGGGCGTGCTTGCCCGCAGAACTGAGAACACGCTGTTGGGCAGAGCTGCAACTGACCGCTGGAGTTCAGCTCTCGCCGGACGGCAGAAGGCGAAGAACGAAGCCGCTTGCGAGCGGCGCAGTGCAGCGAAGAGCTCTCCCAATTCGCCGCTAGCTCCACGGTCCTCCTCAGCTGCGAGTAGCAGCGCTCGCAGTACACAGAGCTTCGCAAGGCCCGAAGAGCCGGAGGGAAGTTTCGCACACGCAAATGTGCCAGGACAGAGACGTGTTCTACGTTGTCCCCTCTCGTCGTGCAGTTTGTGCCTCTGCTGCTTCTGCTGTTAGGAATCGCTCCTCGAAAGACGAGCGAGAGCGTCCTTCCGGGTGCATTGCACTGAGTCGAGTGCTCGCTCGGGACTTTGCACTCGGGGCCAAGGCAAGAGGGCGTGCTTGCCCGCAGAACTGAGAACACGCTGTTGGGCAGACCTGCAACTGACCGCTGGAGTTCAGCTCTCGCCGGACGGCAGAAGGCGAAGAACGAAGCCGCTTGCGAGCGGCGCAGTGCAGCGAAGAGCTCTCCCAATTCGCCGCTAGCTCCACGGTCCTTCTCAGCTGCGAGTAGCAGCGCTCGCAGTACACAGAGCTTCGCAAGGCCCGAAGAGCCGGAGGGAAGTATCGCACACGCAAATGTGCCAGGACAGAGACGTGTTCTACGTTGTCCCCTCTCGTCGTGCAGTTTGTGCCTCTGCTGCTTCTGCTGTTAGGAATCGCTCCTCGAAAGACGAGCGAGAGCGTCCTTCCGGGTGCATTGCACTGAGTCGAGTGCTCGCTCGGGACTTTGCTCTCGGGGCCAAGGCAAGAGGGCGTGCTTGCCCGCAGAACTGAGAACACGCTGTTGGGCAGAGCTGCAACTGACCGCTGGAGTTCAGCTCTCGCCGGACGGCAGAAGGCGAAGAACGAAGCCGCTTGCGAGCGGCGCAGTGCAGCGAAGAGCTCTCCCAATTCGCCGCTAGCTCCACGGTCCTCCTCAGCTGCGAGTAGCAGCGCTCGCAGTACACAGAGCTTCGCAAGGCCCGAAGAGCCGGAGGGAAGTATCGCACACGCAAATGTGCCAGGACAGAGACGTGTTCTACGTTGTCCCTTCTCGTCGTGCAGTTTGTGCCTCTGCTGCTTCTGCTGTTAGGAATCGCTCCTCGAAAGACGAGCGAGAGCGTCCTTCCGGGTGCATTGCACTGAGTCGAGTGCTCGCTCGGGACTTTGCTCTCGGGGCCAAGGCAAGAGGGCGTGCTTGCCCGCAGAACTGAGAACACGCTGTTGGGCAGAGCTGCAACTGACCGCTGGAGTTCAGCTCTCGCCGGACGGCAGAAGGCGAAGAACGAAGCCGCTTGCGAGCGGCGCAGTGCAGCGAAGAGCTCTCCCAATTCGCCGCTAGCTCCACGGTCCTCCTCAGCTGCGAGTAGCAGCGCTCGCAGTACACAGAGCTTCGCAAGGCCCGAAGAGCCGGAGGGAAGTTTCGCACACGCAAATGTGCCAGGACAGAGACGTGTTCTACGTTGTCCCCTCTCGTCGTGCAGTTTGTGCCTCTGCTGCTTCTGCTGTTAGGAATCGCTCCTCGAAAGACGAGCGAGAGCGTCCTTCCGGGTGCATTGCACTGAGTCGAGTGCTCGCTCGGGACTTTGCACTCGGGGCCAAGGCAAGAGGGCGTGCTTGCCCGCAGAACTGAGAACACGCTGTTGGGCAGAGCTGCAACTGACCGCTGGAGTTCAGCTCTCGCCGGACGGCAGAAGGCGAAGAACGAAGCCGCTTGCGAGCGGCGCAGTGCAGCGAAGAGCTCTCCCAATTCGCCGCTAGCTCCACGGTCCTTCTCAGCTGCGAGTAGCAGCGCTCGCAGTACACAGAGCTTCGCAAGGCCCGAAGAGCCGGAGGGAAGTATCGCACACGCAAATGTGCCAGGACAGAGACGTGTTCTACGTTGTCCCCTCTCGTCGTGCAGTTTGTGCCTCTGCTGCTTCTGCTGTTAGGAATCGCTCCTCGAAAGACGAGCGAGAGCGTCCTTCCGGGTGCATTGCACTGAGTCGAGTGCTCGCTCGGGACTTTGCACTCGGGGCCAAGGCAAGAGGGCGTGCTTGCCCGCAGAACTGAGAACACGCTGTTGGGCAGAGCTGCAACTGACCGCTGGAGTTCAGCTCTCGCCGGACGGCAGAAGGCGAAGAACGAAGCCGCTTGCGAGCGGCGCAGTGCAGCGAAGGGCTCTCCGAATTCGCCGCTAGCTCCACGGTCCTTCTCAGCTGCGAGTAGCAGCGCTCGCAGTACACAGAGCTTCGCAAGGCCCGAAGAGCCGGAGGGAAGTATCGCACACGCAAATGTGCCAGGACAGAGACGTGTTCTACGTTGTCCCCTCTCGTCGTGCAGTTTGTGCCTCTGCTGTTTCTGCTGTTAGGAATCGCTCCTCGAAAGACGAGCGAGAGCGTCCTTCCGGGTGCATTGCACTGAGTCGAGTGCTCGCTCGGGACTTTGCACTCGGGGCCAAGGCAAGAGGGCGTGCTTGCCCGCAGAACTGAGAACACGCTGTTGGGCAGAGCTGCAACTGACCGCTGGAGTTCAGCTCTCGCCGGACGGCAGAAGGCGAAGAACGAAGCCGCTTGCGAGCGGCGCAGTGCAGCGAAGGGATCTCCGAATTCGCCGCTAGCTCCACGGTCCTTCTCAGCTGCGAGTAGCAGCGCTCGCAGTACACAGAGCTTCGCAAGGCCCGAAGAGCCGGAGGGAAGTATCGCACACGCAAATGTGCCAGGACAGAGACGTGTTCTACGTTGTCCCCTCTCGTCGTGCAGTTTGTGCCTCTGCTGCTTCTGCTGTTAGGAATCGCTCCTCGAAAGACGAGCGAGAGCGTCCTTCCGGGTGCATTGCACTGAGTCGAGTGCTCGCTCGGGACTTTGCACTCGGGGCCAAGGCAAGAGGGCGTGCTTGCCCGCAGAACTGAGAACACGCTGTTGGGCAGAGCTGCAACTGACCGCTGGAGTTCAGCTCTCGCCGGACGGCAGAAGGCGAAGAACGAAGCCGCTTGCGAGCGGCGCAGTGCAGCGAAGGGCTCTCCGAATTCGCCGCTAGCTCCACGGTCCTTCTCAGCTGCGAGTAGCAGCGCTCGCAGTACACAGAGCTTCGCAAGGCCCGAAGAGCCGGAGGGAAGTATCGCACACGCAAATGTGCCAGGACAGAGACGTGTTCTACGTTGTCCCCTCTCGTCGTGCAGTTTGTGCCTCTGCTGCTTCTGCTGTTAGGAATCGCTCCTCGAAAGACGAGCGAGAGCGTCCTTCCGGGTGCATTGCACTGAGTCGAGTGCTCGCTCGGGACTTTGCACTCGGGGCCAAGGCAAGAGGGCGTGCTTGCCCGCAGAACTGAGAACACGCTGTTGGGCAGAGCTGCAACTGACCGCTGGAGTTCAGCTCTCGCCGGACGGCAGAAGGCGAAGAACGAAGCCGCTTGCGAGCGGCGCAGTGCAGCGAAGGGCTCTCCGAATTCGCCGCTAGCTCCACGGTCCTTCTCAGCTGCGAGTAGCAGCGCTCGCAGTACACAGAGCTTCGCAAGGCCCGAAGAGCCGGAGGGAAGTATCGCACACGCAAATGTGCCAGGACAGAGACGTGTTCTACGTTGTCCCCTCTCGTCGTGCAGTTTGTGCCTCTGCTGCTTCTGCTGTTAGGAATCGCTCCTCGAAAGACGAGCGAGAGCGTCCTTCCGGGTGCATTGCACTGAGTCGAGTGCTCGCTCGGGACTTTGCACTCGGGGCCAAGGCAAGAGGGCGTGCTTGCCCGCAGAACTGAGAACACGCTGTTGGGCAGAGCTGCAACTGACCGCTGGAGTTCAGCTCTCGCCGGACGGCAGAAGGCGAAGAACGAAGCCGCTTGCGAGCGGCGCAGTGCAGCGAAGGGCTCTCCGAATTCGCCGCTAGCTCCACGGTCCTTCTCAGCTGCGAGTAGCAGCGCTCGCAGTACACAGAGCTTCGCAAGGCCCGAAGAGCCGGAGGGAAGTATCGCACACGCAAATGTGCCAGGACAGAGACGTGTTCTACGTTGTCCCCTCTCGTCGTGCAGTTTGTGCCTCTGCTGCTTCTGCTGTTAGGAATCGCTCCTCGAAAGACGAGCGAGAGCGTCCTTCCGGGTGCATTGCACTGAGTCGAGTGCTCGCTCGGGACTTTGCACTCGGGGCCAAGGCAAGAGGGCGTGCTTGCCCGCAGAACTGAGAACACGCTGTTGGGCAGAGCTGCAACTGACCGCTGGAGTTCAGCTA
>NW_028275955.1:5000-17500 GCF_052056855.1 Sturnus vulgaris
AAATAACCCTAACCATAACCCAAACCCAACTAACCATAACCCATAACCCTAACCCTAACCCTAAACCTAACCCTAAACCAAATAACCCTAACCCTAACCCTAAACCAACTAGCCCTAACACTAACCATAAGCCTAACCTTTACCAAAATAACCCTAACCATAACCCTAACCCAACTGACCATAACCCAAACCCAACTAACCATAACCCTAACCCTAACCCTAGCCCAAATAACCCTAACCCTAACCCTAACCCTGACCCTAAACCTAAACCTAAACCAAATAACCCTAACCCTAACCCTAAACCAACTAGCCCTAACACTAACCATAAGCCTAACCTTTACCAAAATAACCCTAACCATTACCCAAACCCAACTAACCCTAACCCTAACCCTAACCCTAACCCTAACCCTAACCCTAGCCCAAATAACCCTAACCCTAACCCTAACCCTGACCCTAAACCTAACCCTAAACCAAATAACCCTAACCCTAACCCTAAACCAACTAGCCCTAACACTAACCATAAGCCTAACCTTTACCAAAATAACCCTAACCATAACCCTAACCCAACTAACCATAACCCTAACCCTAACCCTAACCCTAACCCTAACCCTAGCCCAAATAACCCTAACCCTAACCCTAACCCTGACCCTAAACCTAACCCTAAACCAAATAACCCTAACCCTAACCCTAAACCAACTAGCCCTAACACTAACCATAAGCCTAACCTTTACCAAAATAACCCTAACCATAACCCAAACCCAAAGAACCATAACCCTAACCCTAACCCTAACCCTAACCCTAACCCTAACCCTAACCCTAGCCCAAATAACCCTAAACCCTAACCCTAACCCTGACCCTAAACCTAACCCTAAACCAACTAGCCCTAACACTAACCATAAGCCTAACCTTTACCAAAATAACCCTAACCATAACCCTAACCCAACTAACCATAACCCTAACCCTAACCCTAACCCTAACCCTAACCCTAACCCTAACCCTAACCCTAGCCCAAATAACCCTAACCCTAACCCTAACCCTGACCCTAAACCTAAACCTAAACCAAATAACCCTAACCCTAACCCTAAACCAACTAGCCCTAACACTAACCATAAGCCTAACCTTTACCAAAATAACCCTAACCATAACCCAAACCCAACTAATCATAACCCTAACCCTAACCCTAACCCTAACCCTAACCCTAGCCAAAATAACCCTAACCCTAACCCTAACCCTAACCCTAAACCTAAACCTAAACCAAATAACCCTAACCCTAACCCTAAACCAACTAGCCCTAACACTAACCCTAAGCCTAACCTTTACCAAAATAACCCTAACTATAACCCTAACCCAACTAACCCTAACCCTAACCCTAACCCTAACCCTAACCCTAGCCCAAATAACCCTAACCCTAACCCTAACCCTGACCCTAAACCTAACCCTAAACCAAATAACCCTAACCCTAACCCTAAACCAACTAGCCCTAACACTAACCATAAGCCTAACCTTTACCAAAATAACCCTAACCATAACCCAAACCCAACTAACCCTAACCCTAACCCTAACCCTAACCCTAACCCTAACCCTAGCCCAAATAACCCTAACCCTAACCCTAACCCTGACCCTAAACCTAACCCTAAACCAAATAACCCTAACCCTAACCCTAAACCAACTAGCCCTAACACTAACCATAAGCCTAACCTTTACCAAAATAACCCTAACCATAACCCTAACCCAACTAACCCTAACCCTAACCCTAACCCTAGCCCAAATAACCCTAACCCTAACCCTAACCCTGACCCTAAACCTAACCCTAAACCAAATAACCCTAACCCTAACCCTAAACCAACTAGCCCTAACACTAACCATAAGCCTAACCTTTACCAAAATAACCCTAACCATAACCCAAACCCAACTAACCCTAACCCTAACCCTAACCCTAACCCTAACCCTAACCCTAACCCTATCCCAAATAACCCTAACCCTAACCCTAACCCTGACCCTAAACCTAACCCTAAACCAAATAACCCTAACCCTAACCCTAAACCAACTAGCCCTAACACTAACCATAATCCTAACCTTTACCAAAATAACCCTAACCATAACCCAAACCCAACTAACCCTAACCCTAACCCTAACCCTAACCCTAACCCTAACCCTAACCCTAACCCTAACCCTAACCCTAACCCTAGCCCAAATAACCCTAACCCTAACCCTAACCCTGACCCTAAACCTAAACCTAAACCAAATAACCCTAACCCTAACCCTAAACCAACTAGCCCTAACACTAACCATAAGCCTAACCTTTACCAAAATAACCCTAACCATAACCCAAACCCAACTAACCATAACCCTAACCCTAACCCTAACCCTAACCCTAGCCCAAATAACCCTAACCCTATCCCTAACCCTGACCCTAAACCTAAACCTAAACCAAATAACCCTAACCCTAACCCTAAACCAAATAGCCCTAACACTAACCATAAGCCTAACCTTTACCAAAATAACCCTAACCATAACCCAAACCCAACTAACCATAACCCTAACCCTAACCCTAACCCTAACCCTAACCCTAGCCCAAATAACCCTAACCCTAACCCTAACCCTGACCCTAAACCTAACCCTAAACCAAATAACCCTAACCCTAACCCTAAACCAACTAGCCCTACCACTAACCATAAGCCTAACCTTTACCAAAATAACCCTAACCATAACCCAAACCCAACTAACCCTAACCCTAACCCTAACCCTAACCCTAACCCTAACCCTACCCCAAATAACCCTAACCCTAACCCTAACCCTGACCCTAAACCTAACCCTAAACCAAATAACCCTAACCCTAACCCTAAACCAACTAGCCCTAACACTAACCCTAAGCCTAACCTTTACCAAAATAACCCTAACCATAACCCTAACCCAACTAACCATAACCCTAACCCTAACCCTAACCCTAACCCTAACCCTAACCCTAACCCTAGCCCAAATAACCCTAACCCTAACCCTAACCCTGACCCTAAACCTAACCCTAAACCAAATAACCCTAACCCTAACCCTAAACCAACTAGCCCTAACACTAACCATAAGCCTAAGCTTTACCAAAATAACCCTAACCATAACCCTAACCCAACTAACCCTAACCCTAACCCTAACCCTAACCCTAACCCTAGCCCAAATAACCCTAACCCTAACCCTAACCCTGACCCTAAACCTAAACCTAAACCAAATAACCCTAACCCTAACCCTAAACCAACTAGCCCTAACACTAACCATAAGCCTAACCTTTACCAAAATAACCCTAACCATTACCCAAACCCAACTAACCATAACCCTAACCCTAACCCTAACCCTAACCCTAACCCTAACCCTAGCCCAAATAACCCTAACCCTAACCCTAACCCTGACCCTAAACCTAACCCTAAACCAAATAACCCTAACCCTAACCCTAAACCAACTAGCCCTAACACTAACCATAAGCCTAACCTTTACCAAAATAACCCTAACCATAACCCTAACCCAACTAACCATAACCCTAACCCTAACCCTAACCCTAACCCTAACCCTAGCCCAAATAACCCTAACCCTAACCCTAACCCTGACCCTAAACCTAACCCTAAACCAAATAACCCTAACCCTAACCCTAAACCAACTAGCCCTAACACTAACCATAAGCCTAACCTTTACCAAAATAACCCTAACCATAACCCAAACCCAAAGAACCATAACCCTAACCCTAACCCTAACCCTAACCCTAACCCTAACCCTAACCCTAGCCCAAATAACCCTAAACCCTAACCCTAACCCTGACCCTAAACCTAACCCTAAACCAACTAGCCCTAACACTAACCATAAGCCTAACCTTTACCAAAATAACCCTAACCATAACCCTAACCCAACTAACCATAACCCTAACCCTAACCCTAACCCTAACCCTAACCCTAACCCTAGCCCAAATAACCCTAACCCTAACCCTAACCCTGACCCTAAACCTAAACCTAAACCAAATAACCCTAACCCTAACCCTAAACCAACTAGCCCTAACACTAACCATAAGCCTAACCTTTACCAAAATAACCCTAACCATAACCCTAACCCAACTAATCATAACCCTAACCCTAACCCTAACCCTAACCCTAACCCTAGCCAAAATAACCCTAACCCTAACCCTAACCCTAACCCTAAACCTAAACCTAAACCAAATAACCCTAACCCTAACCCTAAACCAACTAGCCCTAACACTAACCATAAGCCTAACCTTTACCAAAATAACCCTAACTATAACCCTAACCCAACTAACCCTAACCCTAACCCTAACCCTAACCCTAACCCTAGCCCAAATAACCCTAACCCTAACCCTAACCCTGACCCTAAACCTAACCCTAAACCAAATAACCCTAACCCTAACCCTAAACCAACTAGCCCTAACACTAACCATAAGCCTAACCTTTACCAAAATAACCCTAACCATAACCCAAACCCAACTAACCCTAACCCTAACCCTAACCCTAACCCTAACCCTAACCCTAGCCCAAATAACCCTAACCCTAACCCTAACCCTGACCCTAAACCTAACCCTAAACCAAATAACCCTAACCCTAACCCTAAACCAACTAGCCCTAACACTAACCATAAGCCTAACCTTTACCAAAATAACCCTAACCATAACCCTAACCCAACTAACCCTAACCCTAACCCTAACCCTAGCCCAAATAACCCTAACCCTAACCCTAACCCTGACCCTAAACCTAACCCTAAACCAAATAACCCTAACCCTAACCCTAAACCAACAAGCCCAAACACTAACCATAAGCCTAACCTTTACCAAAATAACCCTAACCATAACCCAAACCCAACTAACCCTAACCCTAACCCTAACCCTAACCCTAACCCTAACCCTAACCCTATCCCAAATAACCCTAACCCTAACCCTAACCCTGACCCTAAACCTAACCCTAAACCAAATAACCCTAACCCTAACCCTAAACCAACTAGCCCTAACACTAACCATAATCCTAACCTTTACCAAAATAACCCTAACCATAACCCAAACCCAACTAACCCTAACCCTAACCCTAACCCTAACCCTAACCCTAACCCTAACCCTAACCCTAACCCTAACCCTAACCCTAGCCCAAATAACCCTAACCCTAACCCTAACCCTGACCCTAAACCTAAACCTAAACCAAATAACCCTAACCCTAACCCTAAACCAACTAGCCCTAACACTAACCATAAGCCTAACCTTTACCAAAATAACCCTAACCATAACCCAAACCCAACTAACCATAACCCTAACCCTAACCCTAACCCTAACCCTAGCCCAAATAACCCTAACCCTATCCCTAACCCTGACCCTAAACCTAAACCTAAACCAAATAACCCTAACCCTAACCCTAAACCAAATAGCCCTAACACTAACCATAAGCCTAACCTTTACCAAAATAACCCTAACCATAACCCAAACCCAACTAACCATAACCCTAACCCTAACCCTAACCCTAGCCCAAATAACCCTAACCCTAACCCTAACCCTGACCCTAAACCTAACCCTAAACCAAATAACCCTAACCCTAACCCTAAACCAACTAGCCCTACCACTAACCATAAGCCTAACCTTTACCAAAATAACCCTAACCATAACCCAAACCCAACTAACCCTAACCCTAACCCTAACCCTAACCCTAACCCTAACCCTACCCCAAATAACCCTAACCCTAACCCTAACCCTGACCCTAAACCTAACCCTAAACCAAATAACCCTAACCCTAACCCTAAACCAACTAGCCCTAACACTAACCCTAAGCCTAACCTTTACCAAAATAACCCTAACCATAACCCTAACCCAACTAACCATAACCCTAACCCTAACCCTAACCCTAACCCTAACCCTAACCCTAACCCTAGCCCAAATAACCCTAACCCTAACCCTAACCCTGACCCTAAACCTAACCCTAAACCAAATAACCCTAACCCTAACCCTAAACCAACTAGCCCTAACACTAACCATAAGCCTAAGCTTTACCAAAATAACCCTAACCATAACCCTAACCCAACTAACCCTAACCCTAACCCTAACCCTAACCCTAACCCTAGCCCAAATAACCCTAACCCTAACCCTAACCCTGACCCTAAACCTAAACCTAAACCAAATAACCCTAACCCTAACCCTAAACCAACTAGCCCTAACACTAACCATAAGCCTAACCTTTACCAAAATAACCCTAACCATTACCCAAACCCAACTAACCATAACCCTAACCCTAACCCTAACCCTAACCCTAACCCTAACCCTAGCCCAAATAACCCTAACCCTAACCCTAACCCTGACCCTAAACCTAACCCTAAACCAAATAACCCTAACCCTAACCCTAAACCAACTAGCCCTAACACTAACCATAAGCCTAACCTTTACCAAAATAACCCTAACCATAACCCTAACCCAACTAACCATAACCCTAACCCTAACCCTAACCCTAACCCTAACCCTAGCCCAAATAACCCTAACCCTAACCCTAACCCTGACCCTAAACCTAACCCTAAACCAAATAACCCTAACCCTAACCCTAAACCAACTAGCCCTAACACTAACCATAAGCCTAACCTTTACCAAAATAACCCTAACCATAACCCAAACCCAAAGAACCATAACCCTAACCCTAACCCTAACCCTAACCCTAACCCTAACCCTAACCCTAGCCCAAATAACCCTAAACCCTAACCCTAACCCTGACCCTAAACCTAACCCTAAACCAACTAGCCCTAACACTAACCATAAGCCTAACCTTTACCAAAATAACCCTAACCATAACCCTAACCCAACTAACCATAACCCTAACCCTAACCCTAACCCTAACCCTAACCCTAACCCTAACCCTAACCCTAGCCCAAATAACCCTAACCCTAACCCTAACCCTGACCCTAAACCTAAACCTAAACCAAATAACCCTAACCCTAACCCTAAACCAACTAGCCCTAACACTAACCATAAGCCTAACCTTTACCAAAATAACCCTAACCATAACCCTAACCCAACTAATCATAACCCTAACCCTAACCCTAACCCTAACCCTAACCCTAGCCAAAATAACCCTAACCCTAACCCTAACCCTAACCCTAAACCTAAACCTAAACCAAATAACCCTAACCCTAACCCTAAACCAACTAGCCCTAACACTAACCCTAAGCCTAACCTTTACCAAAATAACCCTAACTATAACCCTAACCCAACTAACCCTAACCCTAACCCTAACCCTAACCCTAACCCTAGCCCAAATAACCCTAACCCTAACCCTAACCCTGACCCTAAACCTAACCCTAAACCAAATAACCCTAACCCTAACCCTAAACCAACTAGCCCTAACACTAACCATAAGCCTAACCTTTACCAAAATAACCCTAACCATAACCCAAACCCAACTAACCCTAACCCTAACCCTAACCCTAACCCTAACCCTAGCCCAAATAACCCTAACCCTAACCCTAACCCTGACCCTAAACCTAACCCTAAACCAAATAACCCTAACCCTAACCCTAAACCAACTAGCCCTAACACTAACCATAAGCCTAACCTTTACCAAAATAACCCTAACCATAACCCTAACCCAACTAACCCTAACCCTAACCCTAACCCTAGCCCAAATAACCCTAACCCTAACCCTAACCCTGACCCTAAACCTAACCCTAAACCAAATAACCCTAACCCTAACCCTAAACCAACTAGCCCTAACACTAACCATAAGCCTAACCTTTACCAAAATAACCCTAACCATAACCCAAACCCAACTAACCCTAACCCTAACCCTAACCCTAACCCTAACCCTAACCCTAACCCTATCCCAAATAACCCTAACCCTAACCCTAACCCTGACCCTAAACCTAACCCTAAACCAAATAACCCTAACCCTAACCCTAAACCAACTAGCCCTAACACTAACCATAATCCTAACCTTTACCAAAATAACCCTAACCATAACCCAAACCCAACTAACCCTAACCCTAACCCTAACCCTAACCCTAACCCTAACCCTAACCCTAACCCTAACCCTAACCCTAACCCTAGCCCAAATAACCCTAACCCTAACCCTAACCCTGACCCTAAACCTAAACCTAAACCAAATAACCCTAACCCTAACCCTAAACCAACTAGCCCTAACACTAACCATAAGCCTAACCTTTACCAAAATAACCCTAACCATAACCCAAACCCAACTAACCATAACCCTAACCCTAACCCTAACCCTAACCCTAGCCCAAATAACCCTAACCCTATCCCTAACCCTGACCCTAAACCTAAACCTAAACCAAATAACCCTAACCCTAACCCTAAACCAAATAGCCCTAACACTAACCATAAGCCTAACCTTTACCAAAATAACCCTAACCATAACCCAAACCCAACTAACCATAACCCTAACCCTAACCCTAACCCTAACCCTAACCCTAGCCCAAATAACCCTAACCCTAACCCTAACCCTGACCCTAAACCTAACCCTAAACCAAATAACCCTAACCCTAACCCTAAACCAACTAGCCCTACCACTAACCATAAGCCTAACCTTTACCAAAATAACCCTAACCATAACCCAAACCCAACTAACCCTAACCCTAACCCTAACCCTAACCCTAACCCTAACCCTACCCCAAATAACCCTAACCCTAACCCTAACCCTGACCCTAAACCTAACCCTAAACCAAATAACCCTAACCCTAACCCTAAACCAACTAGCCCTAACACTAACCCTAAGCCTAACCTTTACCAAAATAACCCTAACCATAACCCTAACCCAACTAACCATAACCCTAACCCTAACCCTAACCCTAACCCTAACCCTAACCCTAACCCTAGCCCAAATAACCCTAACCCTAACCCTAACCCTGACCCTAAACCTAACCCTAAACCAAATAACCCTAACCCTAACCCTAAACCAACTAGCCCTAACACTAACCATAAGCCTAACCTTTACCAAAATAACCCTAACCATAACCCTAACCCAACTAACCCTAACCCTAACCCTAACCCTAACCCTAACCCTAGCCCAAATAACCCTAACCCTAACCCTAACCCTGACCCTAAACCTAAACCTAAACCAAATAACCCTAACCCTAACCCTAAACCAACTAGCCCTAACACTAACCATAAGCCTAACCTTTACCAAAATAACCCTAACCATTACCCAAACCCAACTAACCATAACCCTAACCCTAACCCTAACCCTAACCCTAACCCTAACCCTAGCCCAAATAACCCTAACCCTAACCCTAACCCTGACCCTAAACCTAAACCTAAACCAAATAACCCTAACCCTAACCCTAAACCAACTAGCCCTAACACTAACCATAAGCCTAACCTTTACCAAAATAACCCTAACCATAACCCAAACCCAACTAACCATAACCCTAACCCTAACCCTAACCCTAACCCTAACCCTAGCCCTAACCCTAGCCCAAATAACCCTAACCCTAACCCTAACCCTGACCCTAAACCTAACCCTAAACCAAATAACCCTAACCCTAACCCTAAACCAACTAGCCCTAACACTAACCATAAGCCTAACCTTTACCAAAATAACCCTAACCATAACCCAAACCCAACTAACCATAACCCTAACCCTAACCCTAACCCTAACCCTAACCCTAGCCCAAATAACCCTAACCCTAACCCTAACCCTGACCCTAAACCTAACCCTAAACCAAATAACCCTAACCCTAACCCTAAACCAACTAGCCCTAACACTAACCATAAGCCTAACCTTTACCAAAATAACCCTAACCATAACCCAAACCCAACTAACCATAACCCTAACCCTAACCCTAACCCTAACCCTAACCCTAACCCTAGCCCAAATAACCCTAACCCTAACCCTAACCCTGACCCTAAACCTAACCCTAAACCAAATAACCCTAACCCTAACCCTAAACCAACTAGCCCTAACACTAACCATAAGCCTAACCTTTACCAAAATAACCCTAACGATAACCCAAACCCAACTAACCATAACCCTAACCCTAACCCTAACCCTAACCCTAACCCTAACCCTAACCCTAACCCTAACCCTAACCCTAACCCTAACCCTAACCCTAGCCCAAATAACCCTAACCCTAACCCTAACCCTGACCCTAAACCTAAACCTAAACCAAATAACCCTAACCCTAACCCTAAACCAACTAGCCCTAACACTAACCATAAGCCTAACCTTTACCAAAATAACCCTAACCATAACCCAAACCCAACTAACCATAAACCTAACCCTAACCCTAACCCTAACCCTAACCCTAACCCTAACCCTAGCCCAAATAACCCTAACCCTAACCCTAACCCTGACCCTAAACCTAACCCTAAACCAAATAACCCTAACCCTAACCCTAAACCAACTAGCCCTAACACTAACCATAAGCCTAACCTTTACCAAAATAACCCTAACCATAACCCAAACCCAACTAACCCTAACCCTAACCCTAACCCTAACCCTAACCCTAACCCTAACCCTAACCCTAGCCCAAATAACCCTAACCCTAACCCTAACCCTGACCCTAAACCTAACCCTAAACCAAATAACCCTAACCCTAACCCTAAACCAACTAGCCCTAACACTAACCATAAGCCTAACCTTTACCAAAATAACCCTAACCATAACCCAAACCCAACTAACCATAACCCTAACCCTAACCCTAACCCTAACCCTAGCCCAAATAACCCTAACCCTAACCCTAACCCTGACCCTAAACCTAACCCTAAACCAAATAACCCTAACCCTAACCCTAAACCAACTAGCCCTAACACTAACCATAAGCCTAACCTTTACCAAAATAACCCTAACCATAACCCAAACCCAACTAACCATAACCCTAACCCTAACCCTAACCCTAACCCTAACCCTAACCCTAACCCTAACCCTAACCCTAGCCCAAATAACCCTAACCCTAACCCTAACCCTGACCCTAAACCTAAACCTAAACCAAATAACCCTAACCCTAACCCTAAACCAACTAGCCCTAACACTAACCATAAGCCTAACCTTTACCAAAATAACCCTAATCATAACCCAAACCCAACTAACCATAACCCTAACCCTAACCCTAACCCTAACCCGAACCCTAGCCCAAATAACCCTAACCCTAACCCTAACCCTGACCCTAAACCTAACCCTAAACCAAATAACCCTAACCCTAACCCTAAACCAACTAGCCCTAACACTAACCATAAGCCTAACCTTTACCAAAATAACCCTAACCATAACCCTAACCCAACTAACCATAACCCTAACCCTAACCCTAACCGTAACCCTAACCCTAACCCTAACCCTAACCCTAACCCTAGCCCAAATAACCCTAACCCTAACCCTAACCCTGACCCTAAACCTAAACCTAAACCAAATAACCCTAACCCTAACCCTAAACCAACTAGCCCTAACACTAACCATAAGCCTAACCTTTACCAAAATAACCCTAACCATAACCCTAACCCAACTAACCCTAACCCTAACCCTAACCCTAACCCTAACCCTAACCCTAACCCTAGCCCAAATAACCCTAACCCTAACCCTAACCCTGACCCTAAACCTAACCCTAAACCAAATAACCCTAACCCTAACCCTAAACCAACTAGCCCTAACACTAACCATAAGCCTAACCTTTACCAAAATAACCCTAACCATAACCCAAACCCAACTAACCCTAACCCTAACCCTAACCCTAGCCCAAATAACCCTAACCCTAACCCTAACCCTGACCCTAAACCTAACCCTAAACCAAATAACCCTAACCCTAACCCTAAACCAACTAGCCCTAACACTAACCATAAGCCTAACCTTTACCAAAATAACCCTAACCATAACCCAAACCCAACTAACCCTAACCCTAACCCTAACCCTAACCCTAACCCTAACCCTAACCCTAGCCCAAATAACCCTAACCCTAACCCTAACCCTGACCCTAAACCTAACCCTAAACCAAATAACCCTAACCCTAACCCTAAACCAACTAGCCCTAACACTAACCATAAGCCTAACCTTTACCAAAATAACCCTAACCATAACCCAAACCCAACTAACCATAACCCTAACCCTAACCCTAACCCAAACCCTAACCCTAACCCTAACCCTAACCCTAACCCTAACCCTAGCCCAAATAACCCTAACCCTAACCCTAACCCTGACCCTAAACCTAAACCTAAACCAAATAACCCTAACCCTAAACCAACTAGCCCTAACACTAACCATAAGCCTAACCTTTACCAAAATAACCCTAACCATAACCCAAACCCAACTAACCCTAACCCTAACCCTAACCCTAACCCTAACCCTAACCCTAGCCCAAATAACCCTAACCCTAACCCTAACCCTGACCCTAAACCTAAACCTAAACCAAATAACCCTAACCCTAACCCTAAACCAAATAGCCCTAACACTAACCATAAGCCTAACCTTTACCAAAATAACCCTAACCATTACCCAAATCCAACTAACCATAACCCTAACCCTAACCCTAACCCTAACCCTAACCCTAAC
>NW_028275955.1:22500-25000 GCF_052056855.1 Sturnus vulgaris
CTAACCCAACTAACCATAACCCTAACCCTAACCCTAACCGTAACCCTAACCCTAACCCTAACCCTAACCCTAACCCTAACCCTAGCCCAAATAACCCTAACCCTAACCCTAACCCTGACCCTAAACCTAAACCTAAACCAAATAACCCTAACCCTAACCCTAAACCAACTAGCCCTAACACTAACCATAAGCCTAACCTTTACCAAAATAACCCTAACCATAACCCTAACCCAACTAACCCTAACCCTAACCCTAACCCTAACCCTAACCCTAACCCTAACCCTAGCCCAAATAACCCTAACCCTAACCCTAACCCTGACCCTAAACCTAACCCTAAACCAAATAACCCTAACCCTAACCCTAAACCAACTAGCCCTAACACTAACCATAAGCCTAACCTTTACCAAAATAACCCTAACCATAACCCAAACCCAACTAACCCTAACCCTAACCCTAACCCTAGCCCAAATAACCCTAACCCTAACCCTAACCCTGACCCTAAACCTAACCCTAAACCAAATAACCCTAACCCTAACCCTAAACCAACTAGCCCTAACACTAACCATAAGCCTAACCTTTACCAAAATAACCCTAACCATAACCCAAACCCAACTAACCCTAACCCTAACCCTAACCCTAACCCTAACCCTAACCCTAACCCTAGCCCAAATAACCCTAACCCTAACCCTAACCCTGACCCTAAACCTAACCCTAAACCAAATAACCCTAACCCTAACCCTAAACCAACTAGCCCTAACACTAACCATAAGCCTAACCTTTACCAAAATAACCCTAACCATAACCCAAACCCAACTAACCATAACCCTAACCCTAACCCTAACCCAAACCCTAACCCTAACCCTAACCCTAACCCTAACCCTAACCCTAGCCCAAATAACCCTAACCCTAACCCTAACCCTGACCCTAAACCTAAACCTAAACCAAATAACCCTAACCCTAAACCAACTAGCCCTAACACTAACCATAAGCCTAACCTTTACCAAAATAACCCTAACCATAACCCAAACCCAACTAACCCTAACCCTAACCCTAACCCTAACCCTAACCCTAACCCTAGCCCAAATAACCCTAACCCTAACCCTAACCCTGACCCTAAACCTAAACCTAAACCAAATAACCCTAACCCTAACCCTAAACCAAATAGCCCTAACACTAACCATAAGCCTAACCTTTACCAAAATAACCCTAACCATTACCCAAATCCAACTAACCATAACCCTAACCCTAACCCTAACCCTAACCCTAACCCTAACCCTAACCCTGACCCTAAACCTAACCCTAAACCAAATAACCCTAACCCTAACCCTAAACCAACTAGCCCTAACACTAACCATAAGCCTAACCTTTACCAAAATAACCCTAACCATAACCCAAACCCAACTAACCATAACCCTAACCCTAACCCTAACCCTAACCCTAACCCTAGCCCAAATAACCCTAACCCTAACCCTAACCCTGACCCTAAACCTAACCCTAAACCAAATAACCCTAACCCTAACCCTAAACCAACTAGCCCTAACACTAACCCTAAGCCTAACCTTTACCAAAATAACCCTAACCATAACCCTAACCCAACTAACCATAACCCTAACCCTAACCCTAACCCTAACCCTAACCCTAACCCTAACCCTAGCCCAAATAACCCTAACCCTAACCCTAACCCTGACCCTAAACCTAACCCTAAACCAAATAACCCTAACCCTAACCCTAAACCAACTAGCCCTAACACTAACCATAAGCCTAAGCTTTACCAAAATAACCCTAACCATAACCCTAACCCAACTAACCCTAACCCTAACCCTAACCCTAACCCTAACCCTAACCCTAGCCCAAATAACCCTAACCCTAACCCTAACCCTGACCCTAAACCTAAACCTAAACCAAATAACCCTAACCCTAACCCTAAACCAACTAGCCCTAACACTAACCATAAGCCTAACCTTTACCAAAATAACCCTAACCATTACCCAAACCCAACTAACCATAACCCTAACCCTAACCCTAACCCTAACCCTAACCCTAACCCTAACCCTAACCCTAACCCTAACCCTAACCCTAGCCCAAATAACCCTAACCCTAACCCTAACCCTGACCCTAAACCTAAACCTAAACCAAATAACCCTAACCCTAACCCTAAACCAACTAGCCCTAACACTAACCATAAGCCTAACCTTTACCAAAATAACCCTAACCATAACCCAAACCCAACTAACCATAACCCTAACCCTAACCCTAACCCTAACCCTAACCCTAGCCCTAACCCTAGCCCAAATAACCCTAACCCTAACCCTAACCCTGACCCTAAACCTAACCCTAAACCAAATAACCCTAACCCTAACCCTAAACCAACTAGCCCTAACACTAACCATAAGCCTAACCTTTACCAAAATAACCCTAACCATAACCCAAACCCAACTAACCATAACCCTAACCCTAACCCTAACCCTAACCCTAACCCTAGCCCAAATAACCCTAACCC